>NC_081184.1:3030337-3330337 GCF_029867415.1 Vicia villosa
GAAAATCTTCCAAAATATTAATGTATGCAAGTTTAACAAACTTCTTGGCTTTCGTGTAGTATAGCACACGAAAAATCTTCAAGAAGACCAAATTTTGCAAGTTTAACTAACTTCCTGACTTTTATGTAGTATAACACATGAAAATCTTCCAAAATACCAATGTATGAAAGTTTAACGAACTCCGTGTATTTTTTGTAGTATATAGCACATGAAAATCTTCCAAAATATCAATTTTTGCAAGTTTAACCAACTTTGTAAATTTTATGTAGTATAGCACACAAAAATCTTCAAAAAAGAATAAACTTTGCATGTTTAACAAACTTCGTGACTTTTATGTAGTATATTACACGAAACTCTTCCAAAATATCAATGTATGCAAGTTTATCGTACTTCGTGTATTTATGTAGTATAGCTAATGAAAATCTACCAAAATACCAAAGTTTGCAAGTTTGACAAACTTCGGGAATTTTATGTAGTATATCACAAGAAAATCTTCCAAGATAACAATGTATACAAGTTTGTCAAAATTCATGTACTTTATGTAGTATAGCACACGAAAATCTTCGAAAATTACAATGTATGCAAGTTTAACAAACTCCTCGACTTTTATGTAGTATAGCACACGAAAAATCTTCAAAAAGACAAAATTTTGCAAGTTTAACGAACTTGTGAGTTTTATGTAGTAAAGCACGCGAAATTCTTTCAAAATACCAATGTATAAAAGATTAACGAACTTCGTGTATTCTAAGTAGTATAGCACATGAAAATCTTCAAATATGTCAAAGTTTGCAAGTTTAACAAACATTGTGAATTTTATGTAGTATAGCATACAAAAAATCTTCATAAAAGAACAAACTTTGCAAGTTAAACGATCTTCGTGACTTTTATATAGTATAACAAACGTAAATCCTTCAAAATACCAAAGATTGCAAGTTTAACGAAATTCGTGACTTTTATGTAGTATAACACACCAAAATCTTCTAAAATAACCATATATGCAAGTTTATCGAACTTCGTGTATTTTATGTAGTAAAGCACCTGAAAATCATCCAAGATACCAAAGTTTGCAAGTTTAACGAACTTTGTGAATTTTATGTTGTATATAGAACACGAAAATCTTCTAAGATTCCAAACTTTGCAAGTTTAACAAACTTCGTGACTTTTATGTAGTATAGCACACGAAAATCTTCAAGAAGGCTAAATTTTGCAAGTTTAACGAGCTTCGTGACTTTTGTATAGTATTGCACTCGAAAAGCTTTGAAAATAAAAATGTATGCAAGTTTATCGAACTTCGAGACTTTTATGTAGTATTGCAAACAAAAATCTTCCAAAATATCAAACTTTTGCAACTTTAACGAACTTAATGCCTTTTATGTAGTATACCACACGAAAATCTTCAAAAAGACCAAACGTTGCAAGTTTAACGAATATTGTGACTTTCATGTAGTATATAGCACACGAAAAATCTTCAAAAACACCAAATTTTGAAAGTTTCACGACTTCGAGATTTTTATGTGGTATAAAATACATGAAAATCTTCCAAATTACAATGTATGCATGTTTAGTGAACTTCGTGACTTTTATATAGTATAGCACACGAAAATCTTCCAAAATACCAATATATGTAAGTTTATCGAACTTCGTATATTTTATGTAGTATTATAGCACATGAAAATCTTGAAAAATACTAAAATTTGCAAGTTTAACGAACTTCGTAAATTTTATGTAGTATAACACATGAAAATCTTCCAAAATACCAATGTATAAAAGTAACACGAACTTCATGTATTTTATTTTGTATACCACACGAAAATCTTCCAAAACTCCAAAGTTTGCAAGTTTAACGAACTTCTGAATTTTTTGTAGTATAGCACACGAAAAATCTTCAAGAAGACCAAATTTTGCAAATTTAACTAACTTCGTGACTTTTATATAGTATAACACATGAAAATCTTCCAAAATACCAATGTTTAAAAGTTTTACGAACTTTGTGTATTTTATTTAGTATACCACACAAAAATCTTCCAAAATTCCAAAGTTTGCAAGTTTAGCGAACTCCTGACTTTTATGTAGTAGAGCTCACAAAAATCTTTAAAAAGACCAAATTTTGCAAATTTAAAAAACTTCATGATTTTTCAGTTGAAAAGCACGCGAAAATCTTCCAAAATATTAATGTATGCAAGTTTAACAAACTTCTTGACTTTCGTGTAGTATAGCACACGAAAAATCTTCAAGAAGACCAAATTTTGCAGGTTTAACTACCTGACTTTTATGTAGTATAACACATGAAAATCTTCCAAAATACCAATGTATGAAAGTTTAACGAGCTCCGTGTATTTTTTGTAGTATATAGCACATGAAAATCTTCCAAAATATCAATTTTTGCAAGTTTAACCAACTTTGTAAATTTTAATTAGTATAGCACACAAAAATCTTCAAAAAAGAATAAACTTTGCATGTTTAACAAACTTCGTGACTTTTATGTAGTATATTACACGAAACTCTTCCAAAATATCAATGTATGCAAGTTTATCGTACTTCGTGTATTTATGTAGTATAGCTAATGAAAATCTACCAAATTACCAAAGTTTGCAAGTTTGACAAACTTCGGGAATTTTATGTAGTATATCCCAAGAAAATCTTCCAAGATAACAATGTATACAAGTTTGTCGAAATTCATGTACTTTATGTAGTATAGCACACGAAAATCTTCAAAAATTACAATGTATGCAAGTTTAACAAACTCCTCGACTTTTATGTAGTATAGCACACGAAAAATCTTCAAAAAGACCAAATTTTGCAAGTTTAACGAACTTGTGAGTTTTATGTAGTAAAGCACGCGAAATTCTTCCAAAATACCAATGTATCAAAGATTAACGAACTTCGTGTATTCTAAGTAGTAAAGCACATGAAAATCTTCAAATATGTCAAAGTTTGCAAGTTTAACAAACATTGTGAATTTTATGTAGTATAGCAAACAAAAAATATTCATAAAAGAATAAACTTTGCAAGTTAAACGATCTTCGTGACTTTTACATAGTATGACAAACGTAAATCCTTCAAAATACCAAAGATTGCAAGTTTAACGAAATTCGTGACTTTTATGTAGTATAACACACCAAAATCTTCTAAAATAACAATATATGCAAGTTTATCGAACTTCGTGTATTTTATGTAGTAAAGCACCTGAAAATCATCCAAGATACCAAAGTTTGCAAGTTTAACGAACTTTGTGAATTTTATGTTGTATATAGAACACGAAAATCTTCTAAGATACCAAACTTTGCAAGTTTAACAAACTCTGTGACTTTTATGTAGTATAGCACACGAAAATCTTCAAGAAGGCTAAATTTTGCAAGTTTAACGAGCTTCGTGACTTTTGTATAGTATTGCACTCGAAAAGCTTTCAAAATAAAAATGTATGCAAGTTTATCGAACTTCGAGACTTTTATGTAGTATTGCAAACAAAAATCTTCCAAAATATCAAACTTTTGCAACTTTAACGAACTTAATGCCTTTTATGTAGTATACCACACGAAAATCTTCAAAAAGACCAAACGTTGCAAGTTTAACGAATATCGTGACTTTCATGTAGTATGTAGCACACGAAAAATCTTCAAAAACACCAAATTTTGAAAGTTTCACGACTTCGAGATTTTTATGTGGTATAAAATACATGAAAATCTTCCAAATTACAATGTATGCATGTTTAGTGAACTTCGTGACTTTTATATAGTATAGCACCGAAAATCTTCCAAAATACCAATATATGTAAGTTTATCGAACTTCGTATATTTTATGTAGTATTATAGCACATGAAAATCTTGAAAAATACTAAAATTTGCAAGTTTAACGAACTTCGTGAATTTTATGTAGTATAACACATGAAAATCTTCCAAAATACCAATGTATAAAAGTAACACGAACTTCATGTATTTTATTTTGTATACCACACGAAAATCTTCCAAAACTCCAAAGTTTGCAAGTTTAACGAACTTCTGAATTTTTTGTAGTATAGCACACGAAAAATCTTCAAGAATACCAAATTTTGCAAATTTAACTAACTTCGTGACTTTTATATAGTATAACACATGAAAATCTTCCAAAATACCAATGTTTAAAAGTTTTACGAACTTCGTGTATTTTATTTAGTATACCACACAAAAATCTTCCAAAATTCCAAAGTTTGCAAGTTTAGCGAACTCCTGACTTTTATGTAGTAGAGCTCACAAAAATCTTTAAAAAGACCAAATTTTGCAAATTTAAAAAACTTCATGATTTTTCAGTTGAAAAGCACACGAAAATCTTCCAAAATATTAATGTATGCAAGTTTAACAAACTTCTTGACTTTCGTGTAGTATAGCACACGAAAAATCTTCAAGAAGACCAAATTTTGCAAGTTTAACTAACTTCCTGACTTTTATGTAGTATAACACATGAAAATCTTCCAAAATACCAATGTATGAAAGTTTAACGAGCTCCGTGTATTTTTTGTAGTATATAGCACATGAAAATCTTCCAAAATATCAATTTTTGCAAGTTTAACCAACTTTGTAAATTTTATGTAGTATAGCACACAAAAATCTTCAAAAAAGAATAAATTTTGCATGTTTAACAAACTTCGTGACTTTTATGTAGTATATTACACGAAACTCTTCCAAAATATCAATGTATGCAAGTTTATCGTACTTCGTGTATTTATGTAGTATAGCTAATGAAAATCTACCAAATTACCAAAGTTTGCAAGTTTGACAAACTTCGGGAATTTTATGTAGTATATCACAAGAAAATCTTCCAAGATAACAATGTATACAAGTTTGTCGAAATTCATGTACTTTATGTAGTATAGCACACGAAAATCTTCAAAAATTACAATGTATGCAAGTTTAACAAACTCCTCGACTTTTATGTAGTATAGCACACGAAAAATCATCAAAAAGACCAAATTTTGCAAGTTTAACGAACTTGTGAGTTTTATGTAGTAAAGCACGCGAAATTCTTCCAAAATACCAATGTATCAAAGATTAACAAACTTCGTGTATTCTAAGTAGTATAGCACATGAAAATCTTCAAATATGTCAAAGTTTGCAAGTTTAACAAACATTGTGAATTTTATGTAGTATAGCAAACAAAAAATATTCATAAAAGAATAAACTTTGCAAGTTAAACGATCTTCGTGACTTTTATATAGTATGACAAACGTAAATCCTTCAAAATACCAAAGATTGAAAGTTTAACGAAATTCGTGACTTTTATGTAGTATAACACACCAAAATCTTCTAAAATAACAATATATGCAAGTTTATCGAACTTCGTGTATTTTATGTAGTAAAGCACCTGAAAATCATCCAAGATACCAAAGTTTGCAAGTTTAACGAACTTTGTGAATTTTATGTTGTATATAGAACACGAAAATCTTCTAAGATACCAAACTTTGCAAGTTTAACAAACTCCGTGACTTTTATGTAGTATAGCACACGAAAATCTTCAAGAAGGCTAAATTTTGCAAGTTTAACGAGCTTCGTGACTTTTGTATAGTATTGCACTCGAAAAGCTTTCAAAATAAAAATGTATGCAAGTTTATCGAACTTCGAGACTTTTATGTAGTATTGCAAACAAAAAGCTTCCAAAATATCAAACTTTTGCAACTTTAACGAACTTAATGCCTTTTATGTAGTATACCACACGAAAATCTTCAAAAAGACCAAACGTTGCAAGTTTAACGAATATCGTGACTTTCATGTAGTATATAGCACACAAAAAATCTTCAAAAACACCAAATTTTGAAAGTTTCACGACTTCGAGATTTTTATGTGGTATAAAATACATGAAAATCTTCCAAATTACAATTTATGCAAGTTTAGTGAACTTCGTGACTTTTATATAGTATAGCACACGAAAATCTTCCAAAATACCAATATATGTAAGTTTATCGAACTTCGTATATTTTATGTAGTATAGCACATGAAAATCTTAACAAATACTAAAATTTGCAAGTTTAACGAACTTCGTGAATTTTATGTAGTATAACACATGAAAATCTTCCAAAATACCAATGTATAAAAGTAACACGAACTTCATGTATTTTATTTTGTATACCACACGAAAATATTCCAAAACTCCAAAGTTTGCAAGTTTAACGAACTTCTGAATTTTTTGTAGTATAGCACACGAAAAATCTTCAAGAAGACCAAATTTTGCAAATTTAACTAACTTCGTGACTTTTATGTAGTATAACACATGAAAATATTCCAAAATACCAATGTTTAAAAGTTTTACGAACTTCGTGTATTTTATTTAGTATACCACACAAAAATCTTCCAAAATTCCAAAGTTTGCAAGTTTAGCGAACTCCTGACTTTTATGTAGTAGAGCACACAAAAATCTTTAAAAAGACCAAATTTTGCAAATTTAAAAAACTTCATGATTTTTCAGTTGAAAAGCACACGAAAATCTTCCAAAATATTAATGTATGCAAGTTTAACAAACTTCTTGACTTTCGTGTAGTATAGCACACGAAAAATCTTCAAGAAGACCAAATTTTGCAAGTTTAACTAACTTCCTGACTTTTATGTAGTATAACACATGAAAATCTTCCAAAATACCAATGTATGAAAGTTTAACGAACTCCGTGTATTTTTTGTAGTATATAGCACATGAAAATCTTCCAAAATATCAATTTTTGCAAGTTTAACCAACTTTGTAAATTTTATGAAGTATAGCACACAAAAATCTTCAAAAAAGAATAAACTTTGCATGTTTAACAAACTTCGTGACTTTTTTGTAGTATATTACACGAAACTCTTCCAAAATATCAATGTATGCAAGTTTATCGTACTTCGTGTATTTATGTAGTATAGCTAATGAAAATCTACCAAATTACCAAAGTTTGCAAGTTTGACAAACTTCGGGAATTTTATGTAGTATATCACAAGAAAATCTTCCAAGATAACAATGTATACAAGTTTGTCGAAATTCATGTACTTTATGTAGTATAGCACACGAAAATCTTCAAAAATTACAATGTATGCAAGTTTAACAAACTCCTCGACTTTTATGTAGTATAGCACACGAAAAATCTTCAAAAAGACCAAATTTTGCAAGTTTAACGAACTTGTGAGTTTTATGTAGTAAAGCACGCGAAATTCTTCCAAAATACCAATGTATCAAAGATTAACGAACTTCGTGTATTCTAAGTAGTATAGCACATGAAAATCTTCAAATATGTCAAAGTTTGCAAGTTTAACAAACATTGTGAATTTTATGTAGTATAGCAAACAAAAATCATTCATAAAAGAATAAACTTTGCAAGTTAAACGATCTTCGTGACTTTTATATAGTATGACAAACGTAAATCCTTCAAAATACCAAAGATTGCAAGTTTAACGAAATTCGTGACTTTTATGTAGTATAACACACCAAAATCTTCTAAAATAACAATATATGCAAGTTTATCGAACTTCGTGTATTTTATGTAATAAAGCACCTGAAAATCATCCAAGATACCAAAGTTTGCAAGTTTAACGAACTTTGTGAATTTTATGTTGTATATAGAACACGAAAATCTTCTAAGATACCAAACTTTGCAAGTTTAACAAACTCCGTGACTTTTATGTAGTATAGCACACGAAAATCTTCAAGAAGGCTAAATTTTGCAAGTTTAACGAGCTTCGTGACTTTTGTATAGTATTGCACTCGAAAAGCTTTCAAAATAAAAATGTATGCAAGTTTATCGAACTTCTGAATTTTTTGTAGTATAGCACACGAAAAATCTTCAAGAAGACCAAATTTTGCAAGTTTAACTAACTTCCTGACTTTTATGTAGTATAACACATGAAAATCTTCCAAAATACCAATGTATGAAAGTTTAACGAACTCCGTGTATTTTTTGTAGTATATAGCACATGAAAATCTTCCAAAATATCAATTTTTGCAAGTTTAACCAACTTTGTAAATTTTATGAAGTATAGCACACAAAAATCTTCAAAAAAGAATAAACTTTGCATGTTTAACAAACTTCGTGACTTTTTTGTAGTATATTACACGAAACTCTTCCAAAATATCAATGTATGCAAGTTTATCGTACTTCGTGTATTTATGTAGTATAGCTAATGAAAATCTGCCAAAATACCAAAGTTTGCAAGTTTGACAAACTTCGGGAATTTTATGTAGTATATCACAAGAAAATCTTCCAAGATAACAATGTATACAAGTTTGTCGAAATTCATGTACTTTATGTAGTATAGCACACGAAAATCTTCCAAAATTACAATGTATGCAAGTTTAACAAATTCCTCGACTTTTATGTAGTATAGCACACGAAAAATCTTTAAAAAGACCAAATTTTGCAAGTTTAACGAACTTGTGAGTTTTATGTAGTAAAGCACGCGAAATTCTTCCAAAATACCAATGTATCAAAGATTAACGAACTTCGTGTATTCTAAATAGTATAGCACATGAAAATCCTCAGATATGTCAAAGTTTGCAAGTTTAACAAACATTGTGAATTTTATGTAGTATAGCACACAAAAAATCTTCATAAAAGAACAAACTTTGCAAGTTAAACGATCTTCGTGACTTTTATATAGTATAACAAACGTAAATCCTTCAAAGTACCAAAGATTGCAAGTTTAACGAAATTCGTGACTTTTATGTAGTATAACACACCAAAATTTTCTAAAATAACAATATATGCAAGTTTATCGAACTTCGTGTATTTTATGTAGTAAAGCACCTGAAAATCTTCCAAGATACCAAAGTTTGCAAGTTTAACGAACTTTGTGAATTTTATGTTGTATATAGAACACGGAAATCTTCTAAGATACCAAACTTTGCAAGTTTAACAAACTTTCGTGACTTTTATGTAGTATAGCACACGAAAATCTTCAAGAAGGCTAAATTTTGCAAGTTTAACGAGCTTCGTGACTTTTGTATAGTATTGCACTCGAAAAGCTTTCAAAATAAAAATGTATGCAAGTTTATCGAACTTCGAGACTTTTATGTAGTATTGCAAACAAAAATCTTCAAAATATCAAACTTTTGCAACTTTAACGAACTTAATGCCTTTTATGTAGTATACCACACGAAAATCTTCAAAAAGACCAAACGTTGCAAGTTTAACGAATATCGTGACTTTCATGTAGTATATAGCACACGAAAAATCTTCAAAAACACCAAATTTTGAAAGTTTCACGACTTCGAGATTTTTATGTGGTATAAAATACATGAAAATCTTCCAAATTACGATGTATGCAAGTTTAGTGAACTTCGTGACTTTTATATAGTATAGCACACGAAAATCTTCCAAAATACCAATATATGTAAGTTTATCGAACTTCGTATATTTTATGTAGTATAGCACATGAAAATCTTAAAAAATACTAAAATTTGCAAGTTTAACGAACTTCGTGAATTTTATGTAGTATAACACATGAAAATGTTCCAAAATACCAATGTATAAAAGTTTCACGAACTTCATGTATTTTATTTTGTATACCACACGAAAATCTTCCAAAACTCCAAAGTTTGCAAGTTTAACGAACTTCTGAATTTTTTGTAGTATAGCACACGAGAAATCTTCAAGAAGACCAAATTTTGCTAATTTAACTAACTTCGTAACTTTTATGTAGTATAACACATGATAGTCTTCCAAAATACCAATGTTTAAAAGTTTTACGAACTTCGTGTATTTTATTTAGTATACCACACAAAAATCTTCCAAAATTTCAAAGTTTGCAAGTTTAGCGAACTCCTGACTTTTATGTAGTAGAGCACACAAAAATCTTTAAAAAGACCAAATTTTGCAAATTTAAAAAACTTCATGATTTTTCAGTTGAAAAGCACACGAAAATCTTCCAAAATATTAATGTATGCAATTTTAACAAACTTCTTGACTTTCGTGTAGTATAGCACACGAAAAACCTTCAAGAAGACCAAATTTTGAAAGTTTAACTAACTTCCTGACTTTTATGTAGTATAACACATGAAAATCTTCCAAAATACCAATGTATGAAAGTTTAACGAACTCCGTGTATTTTTTGTAGTATATAGCACATGAAAATCTTCCAAAATATCAATTTTTGCAAGTTTAACCAACTTCGTGACTTTTATGTAGTATATTACACGAAACTCTTCCAAAATATCAATGTATGCAAGTTTATCGTACTTCGTGTATTTATGTAGTATAGCTAATGAAAATCTGCCAAAATACCAAAGTTTGCAAGTTTGAAAAACTTCGAGAATTTTATGTAGTATATCACAAGAAAATCTTCCAAGATAACAATGTATACAAGTTTGTCGAAATTCATGTACTTTATGTAGTATAGCACACGAAAATCTTCCAAAATTACAATGTATGCAAGTTTAACAAACTCCTCGACTTTTATGTAGTATAGCACACGAAAAATCTTCAAAAAGACCAAATTTTGCAAGTTTAACGAACTTGTGAGTTTTATGTAGTAAAGCACGCGAAATTCTTCCAAAATACCAATGTATCAAAGATTAACGAACTTCGTGTATTCTAAGTAGTATACCACATGAAAATCTTCAAATATGTCAAAGTTTGCAAATTTAACAAACATTGTGAATTTTATGTAGTATAGCACTCAAAAAATCTTCATAAAAGAACAAACTTTGCAAGTTAAACGATCTTCGTGACTTTTATGTAGTATAACACACCAAAATCTTCTAAAATAACAATATATGCAAGTTTATCGAACTTCGTGTATTTTATGTAGTAAAGCACCTCAAAATCATCCATGATACCTAAGTTTGCAAATTTAACGAACTTTGTGAATTTTCTGTTGTATATAGAACACGAAAATCTTCTAAGATACCAAACTTTGCAAGTTTAACAAACTGCGTGACTTTTATGTAGTATAGCACACGCAAATCTTCAAGAAGGCTAAATTTTGCAAGTTTAACGAGCTTCGTGACAAATGTATAGTATTGCACTCGAAAAGCTTTCAAAATATAAATATATGCATGTTCATCGAACTTCGAGACTTTTATGTAGTATTGCAAACAAAAATCTTCCAAAATATCAAACTTTTGCAACTTTAACGAACTTGATGCCTTTTATGTAGTATACCACACGAAAATCTTCAAAAAGACCAAATGTTGCAAGTTAAACGAATATCGTGACTTTTATGTAGTATATAGCACACGAAAAATCTTACAAAATACCAAATTTTTGCAAGTTTATTGAATTTTATGTAGTTATGGCACACAAAAATCTTCAAAAACACCAAATTTTGAAAGTTTCACGACCTTGAGATTTTTATGTGGTATAAAATACATGAAAATCTTCCAAAATACAATGTATGCAAGTTTAGTGAACTTCGTGACTTTTATATAGTATAGCACACGAAAATCTTCCAAAATACCAATGTATGTAAGTTTATCGAACTTCGTATATTTTATTTAGTATAGCACACAAAAATCTTAAAAAAGACCAAATTTTGCAAGTTTAAAAAACATCATGATTTTTTAGTTGAAAAGCACACGATAATCTTCCAAAATATTAATGTATGCAAGTTTAACAAACTTCTTGACTTTTGTGTAGTATAGCACACGAAAAATCTTCAAGAAGACCAACTTTTGCAAGTTTAACTAACTTCTTGACTTTTATGTAGTATAACACATCAAAATCTTCCAAAATACCAGTGTATAAAAGTTAAACGAACTCCGTGTATTTTTTGTAGTATATAGCACATGAAAATCTTCCAAAATATCAAACTTTGCAAGTTTAACCAACTTTGTAAATTTTATGTAGTATAGCACACAAAAATCTTCAAAAAAGAATAAACTTTGCATGTTTAACAAACTTCATGACTTTTATGTAGTATATTACACGAAACTCTTCCAAAATATCAATGTATGCAAGTTTTTCGTACTTCGTGTATTTATGTAGTATAGCTAATGAAAATCTTCCATAATACCAAAGTTTACAAGTTTGACCAACTTTGGGAATTTTATGTAGTATATCACAAGAAAATCTTTCAAAATAACAATGTATACAAGTTTGTCGAAATTCATGTACTTTATGTAGTATAGCACACGAAAATCTTCCAAAATTACAATGTATGCAAGTTTAACAAACTCCTCGACTTTTATGTAGTATAGCACACGAAAAATCTTCAAAAAGACCAAATTTTGCAAGTTTAACAAACTTGTGAGTTTTATGTAGTAAAGCACGCGAAATTCTTCCAAAATACCAATGTACAAAAGATTAACGAAATTCGTGTATTCAAAGTAGTATAGCACATGAAAATCTTCAAAAATGTCAAAGTTTGCAAGTTTATCAAACATTGTGAATTTTATGTAGTATAGCACACCAAAAATCTTCATAAAAGAACAAACTTTGCAAGTTTAACGATCTTCGTGACTTTTATATAGTATAACAAACATAAATCCTTCAAAATACCAAAGTTTGCAAGTTTAACGAACTTTGTGAATTTTATGTTGTATATAGCACACGAAAGTCTTCCAAAATAACAATGTATGCAAGTTTAGCAAACTCCTCGACTTTTATGTAGTTTAGCACACGAAAAATCTTCAAAAAGACCAAATTTTGCAAGTTTAACGAACTTGTGAGTTTTATGTAGTAAAGCACGCGAAATTCTTCCAAAATACCAATGTATAAAAGATTAACGAACTTCGTGTATTCTAAGTAGTATAGCACATGAAAATCTTCAAATATGTCAAAGTTTGCAAGTTTAACGAACTTTGTGAATTTTATGTTGTATATAGAACACGAAAATCTTCTAAGATACCAAACTTTGCAAGTTTAACAAACTTCGTGACTTTTATGTAGTATAGCACACGAAAATCTTCAAGAAGGCTAAATTTTGCAAATTTAACGAGCTTCGTTACTTTTGTATAGAATTGCACTCGAAAAGCTTTCAAAATAAAAATGTATGCAAGTTTATCGAACTTCGAGACTTTTATGTAGTATTGCAAACAAAAATCTTCTAAAATATCAAACTTTTGCAACTTTAACGAACTTAATGCCTTTTATGTAGTATACCACACGAAAATCTTCAAAAAGACCAAACGTTACAAGTTTAACGAATATCGTGACTTTCATGTAGTATATAGCACACGAAAAATCTTCAAAAACACCAAATTTTGAAAGTTTCATGACTTCGAGACTTTTATGTGGTATAAAACACATGAAAATCTTCCAAAATACAATGTATGCAAGTTTAGTGAACTTCGTGACTTTTATGTAGTATAGCACACGAAAATCTTCCAAAATACCAACGTATGTAAGTTTATCGAACTTCGTGTATTTTATGTAGTATAGCACATGAAAATCTTAAAAGAAACTAAAATTTGCAAGTTTAACGAACTTCGTGAATTTTATGTAGTATAACACATGAAAATCTTCCAAAATACCAATGTATAAAAGTTTCACGAACTTCATGTATTTTATTTAGTATACCACGCGAAAATCTTCAAAAACTCCAAAGTTTGCAAGTTTAACGAACTTCTGAATTTTATGTAGTATAGCACACGAAAAACCTTCAAGAAGACCAAATTTTGCAAGTTTAACTAACTTCGTGACTTTTATGTAGTATAACACATGAAAATCTTCCAAAATACCAATGTTTAAAAGTTTTACGAACTTCGTGTATTTTATTTAGTATACCACACAAAAATCTTCCAAAATTCCAAAGTTTGCAAGTTTAGCGAACTCCTGACTTTTATGTAGTAGAGCACACAAAAATCTTTAAAAAGACCAAATTTTGCAAATTTAAAAAACTTCATGATTTTTCAGTTGAAAAGCACACGAAAATCTTCCAAAATATTAATGTATGCAAGTTTAACAAACTTCTTGACTTTCGTGTAGTATAGCACACGAAAAATCTTCAAGAAGACCAAATTTTGCAAGTTTAACTAACTTCCTGACTTTTACTTAGTATAACACATCAAAATCTTCCAAAATACCAGTGTATAAAAGTTTAACGAACTCCGTGTATTTTTTGTAGTATATAGCACATGAAAATCTTCCAAAATATCAAACTTTGCAAGTTTAACCAACTTTGTTAATTTTATGTAGTATAGCACACAAAAATCTTCAAAAAAGAATAAACTTTGCATGTTTAACAAACTTCATGACTTTTATGTAGTATATTACACGAAACTCTTCCATAATACCAATGTATGCAAGTTTATCGTATTTCGTGTATTTATGTAGTATAGCTAATGAAAATCTGCCAAAATACCAAAGTTTGCAAGTTTGACAAACTTCGGGAATTTTATGTAGTATATTACAAGAAAATCTTCCAAAATAACAATGTATACAAGTATGTCGAAATTATGTACTTTATGTAGTATAGCACACGAAAATCTTCCAAAATTACAATGTATGCAAGTTTAACAAACTCCTCGACTGTTATGTAGTATAGCACACGAAAAATCTTCAAAAAGACCAAATTTTGCAAGTTTAACGAACTTGTGAGTTTTATGTAGTAAAGCACGCGAAATTCTTCCAAAATACCAATGTATAAAAGATTAACGAACTTCGTGTATTCTAAGTAGTATAGCACATGAAAATCTTCAAAAATGTCAAAGTTTGCAAGTTTAACAAACATTGTGAATTTTATGTAGTATAGCACACAAAAATCTTCATAAAATACCAAAGATTGCAAGTTTAACGAAATTCGTGACTTTTATGTAGTATAACACACCAAAATCTTCTAAAATAACAATATATGCAAGTTTATCGAACTTCGTGTATTTTATGTTGTTAAGCACCTGAAAATCATCCATGATACCTAAGTTTGCAAATTTAACGAACTTTGTGAATTTTCTGTTGTATATAGAACACGAAAATCTTCTAAGATACCAAACTTTGCAAGTTTAACAAACTTCGTGACTTTTATGTAGTATAGCACACGAAAATCTTCAAGAAGGCTAAATTTTGCAAGTTTAACGAGCTTCTTGGTTCTACTGCTTCTGATATATCAATATCAAAATCTGCAAAATTCTCAAACTACTTTGGTTTTTAAAGACCAAGCTTATCATCAAACCTGATATTGATTAATTCTTCTACAATCAATGTTTCAGTATTGTATACTCTATAGCCTTTAGAGTGTTCAAAATATCTAAGAAGGAAACACTTTTGTGCTTTAGAATCAAACTGACCAAGATGATCTTTAGTATTCAGAATAAAACATACACATCCAAAAGGATGGAAATATGAAATGTTGGGCTTTCTGTTCTTCCACAATTCATAAGGAGTCTTATTTAGAATAGGTCTGATAGAGATTCTATTTTGAATATAACACGCAGTGTTTATTGCTTCTGCCCAGAAATGCTTAGCCATGTTGGTTTCATTGATCATGGTTCTGGCCATTTCTTGTAGAGTCCTATTTTTTCGCTCTACAACTCCATTTTGTTGTGGAGTTCTAGGGCAAGAGAAATCATGGGCAATACCATTTTCTTTGAAGAACTCCTCAAAGAATCTGTTCTCAAATTCGCCACCATGATCACTTCTAACCTTTATGATTTTGCACTCTTTCTCAGATTGGATCTGAGTGCAGAATTCAAAGAACACTGAATGAGACTCATCCTTGTGTTTTAAGAACTTTACCCATGTCCAGCGGCTATAATCATCTACCATGACTAATCCATATTTCTTCCCTCTGACAGATGTTGTTTTGACTGGGCCAAACAGATCAATGTGCAAGAGTTCTAACGGCCTTGAGGTAGACACAACATTCTTAGACTTGAATGCAGGTTTGGAGAACTTGCCCTTCTGACATGCTTCACAAAGAGCATCTGATTTGTAATTCAGATTTGGGAGTCCTCTGACCAGATTTAGTTTGCTAATCTGAGAAATCTTTCTCAAACTAGCATGTCCTAATCTTCTGTGCCAGACCCATTGCTCCTCAGAAACAGACATAAGGCATGTCACCTTCTGCTTCTCAAGATCTGAAAGATCAATCTTATAAATGTTGTTCTTTCTCTTGCCAGTAAATAGGATTGAGCCATCCTTCTGACTTACAGCCTTGCAAGACTTTTGATTGAAGATTATATCATAACCATTGTCACTTAATTGACTTATGGACAATAAGTTATGCGTTAATCCTTCTACAAGAAGTACATTAGTTATGGAAGGAGAGTTACCAAGACTTATGGTTCCAGAGCCAATGATTTTGCCCTTCTCATCTCCTCCAAACTTGACTTCTCCACCTGGTTTAAGCACCAGGTCTTGGAATGTAGACCTTCTTCCCGTCATGTGTCGCGAGCACCCAGAGTCCAGGTACCATGACATTTTGCTTTTTGTCCTCTTTACCGCCAAGGATATCTGCAACAGAAATTATCTTCTCCTTAGGTACCCACAATTTCTTGGGTCCTTTCTTGTTAGTTCTCCTCAAGTTCTGATTGAACTTGGGTTTAGCAAAATATTTAACAGGAGGAACAGCATGATATTCTTTAGGTTTGTCAGCATGATATTTCTTAGGATGTGTCACATGCTTCTTGGTGTGAACAGTGTTAAAGCTCTGTGCATGTGAAGTGAGCCTAATATCATGTGCATGGCCATATTTGAACTGATCATACAATGGCTTGTATGTGATCTTCAGATCATCAACAGGTTCAAATTTATGTGAGGTATCACCCTCATAGCCAAAACCAAACCTTCTGTTTCCAGAAACACCATATATCATAGAAGCAAGATGACTTCTGCCAATACTTCTAGATAAGAACTTTCTGAAGCTCGAGTCATATTCTTTCAGAATATGATTCATGCTAGGAATGGATTTTTCTGTTTCAGAAGGAGATCCACTATCTTTGGATAGATTTAAAACTTTTTCCTTCAGTTCAGAATTTTCCAATTCCAGCTTCTTAGTTTCAAATTCAAACTGCTTTTTTAGCTTTTTGTATTTGATACTAAGATGAGCCTTGAGTTCCAGATGTTCTGTTAAACTGGAAACTAACTCTTCTCTAGATAGTTCAGAAAATAACTCTTCAGAATCTGATTCTGATGTAGATTCTGATCCATCATCTTCTGTAGCCATCAGCGTGAAGTTGGCTTGCTCTCCTTCAGAGTCTGATTCTGATTCTGATTCAGAATCATCCCATGTTGCCATAAGACCTTTCTTCTTATGAAACTTCTTCTTGGGATTCTCCTTCTGAAGTTTTGGACACTCGTTCTTGTAATGTCCAGGCTCATTGCACTCATAGCAGACAGCCTTCTTCTTGTCAGATCTTCTGTCACCAGAAGATTCTCCTCGTTCAAATCTCTTTGAACTTCTGAAGCCTCTGAACTTCCTTTGCTTGCTCTTCCAGAGTTGGTTTACCCTTCTGGAGATCATGGACAGTTCATCTTCTTCTTCAGATTCCGATTCTTCAGGATCTTCTTCTCTAGCCTGAAAAGCGTTAGTACATTTTTTAACATTTGATTTTAACGCAATAGACTTACCTTTCTTCTGAGGCTCGTTTGCATCCAGCTCTATTTCATGGCTTCTCAAGGCACTGATAAGCTCTTCCAAAGACACTTCATTCAGATTCTTTGCAATCTTGAATGCTGTTACCATTGGACCCCATCTTCTGGGTAAGCTTCTGATAATCTTCTTTACATGATCAGCCTTGGTGTAGCCTTTATCCAGAACTCTTAATCCAGCACTTAGCGTTTGAAATCTTGAGAACATCTTCTCAATGTTTTCATCCTCCTCCATCTTGAAGGCTTCATATTTCTGGATTAGAGCAAGAGCTTTAGTCTCCTTGACTTAAGCATTTCCCTCATGGGTCATTTTCAATGACTCATATATATCATAGGTTGTTTCCCTGTTAGATATCTTCTCATACTCAGCATGAGAGATGGCATTCAGCAAAACAGTTCTACATTTATGATGATTCTTGAAAAGCTTCTTTTGATCATCATTCATTTCTTGCCTTGTAAGTCTTACGCCACTAGCTTTCAGTGGATGTTTGTAACCATCCATCAGAAGATCCCATAGTTCACCATCTAGACCAAGAAAGTAACTTTCCAGTTTATCTTTCCAGTATTCAAAGTTTTCACCATCAAATACTGGTGGTCTAGTATAACCATTGTTACCATTGTATTGCTCAGCAGAGCCAGATGTAGATGCAGGTGGATCTGTTGGAATTTCACCAGCCATCTTTTACTGAAGCATTTTTCTCTTCCTGAATATTTTCTAAACACGGTTAAGTGCTTGCACCTTAGAACCAGGCTCTGATGCCAATTGAAGGATAGAAAAACACTTAGAAAGGGGGGGTTTTAATAAGTGTAGTCTAAAAACTTGAACGATAAAAACAATTTGCACAGTTATTTTTATCCTGGTTCGTTGTTAACTAAACTACTCCAGTCCACCCCCACGGAGTGATTTACCTCACTTGAGGATTTAATCCACTAATCGCAACAGATTACAATGGTTTTCCACTTAGCCCACGACTAAGTCTTCTAGAGTGTCCTGATCACAACCTGATCACTCCAGGAACAAATGCTTAGACACAAGCTAATACTTTCTTAGAGTATCCTGACCACCACGTGATCACTCTAATTACAACTGCTTAGACACAAGCTAAGACTTCCTAGAGTATCCTGATCAACACTTGATCACTCTAGTTACTTACAAATTAATGTAATCAAATAAGATTTTTACAATGCTTCTGAAAAGCTATAATCACAACAGTGATATTTCTCTTAAAGTTTAAGCTTAATCTCACTAATATATTACAACAGCAATGTAGTGAGCTTTGATGTAGTAAAGATTGCAAGTTTAACGAACTTTGTGACTTTTATGTTGTATATAGCACACGAAAGTCTTCCAAAATTACAATGTATGCAAGTTTAGCAAACTCCTCGACTTTTATGTAGTATAGCACACGAAAAATCTTCAAAAAGACCAAATTTTGCAAGTTTAACGAACTTGTGAGTTTTATGTAGTAAAGCACGCGAAATTCTTCCAAAATACCAATGTATAAAAGATTAACGAACTTCGTGTATTCTAAGTAGTATAGCATATGAAAATCTTCAAATATGTCAAAGTTTGCAAGTTTAACGAACTTTGTGAATTTTATGTTGTATATAGAACACGAAAATCTTCTAAGATACCAAACTTTGCAAGTTTAACAAACTTCGTGACTTTTATGTAGTATAGCACACGAAAATCTTCAAGAAGGCTAAATTTTGCAAGTTTAACGAGCTTCGTGACTTTTGTATAGAATTGCACTCGAAAAGCTTTCAAAATAAAAATGTATGCAAGTTTATCGAACTTCGAGACTTTTATGTAGTATTGCAAACAAAAATCTTCCAAATTATCAAACTTTTGCAACTTTAACGAACTTAATGCCTTTTATGTAGTATACCACACGAAAATCTTCAAAAAGACCAAACGTTGCAAGTTTAAGGAATATCGTGACTTTCATCTAGTATATAGCACACGAAAAATCTTCAAAAACACCAAATTTTGAAAGTTTCATGACTTCGAGACTTTTATGTGGTATAAAACACATGAAAATCTTCCAAAATACAATGTATGCAAGTTTAGTGAACTTCGTGACTTTTATGTAGTATAGCACACGAAAATCTTCCAAAATACCAACGTATGTAAGTTTATCGAACTTCGTGTGTTTTATGTAGTATAGCACATGAAAATCTTAAAAGAAACTAAAATTTGCAAGTTTAACGAACTTCGTGAATTTTATGTAGTATAACACATGAAAATCTTCCAAAATACCAATGTATAAAAGTTTCACGAACTTCATGTATTTTATTTAGTATACCACGCGAAAATCTTCAAAAACTCCAATGTTTGCAAGTTTAACGAACTTCTGAATTTTATGTAGTATAGCACACGAAAAACCTTCAAGAAGACCAAATTTTGCAAGTTTAACTAACTTCGTGACTTTTATGTAGTATAACACATGAAAATCTTCCAAAATACCAATGTTTAAAAGTTTTACGAACTTCGTGTATTTTATTTAGTATACCACACAAAAATCTTCCAAAATTCCAAAGTTTGCAAGTTTAGCGAACTCCTGACTTTTATGTAGTAGAGCACACAAAAATCTTTAAAAAGACCAAATTTTGCAAATTTAAAAAACTTCATGATTTTTCAGTTGAAAAGCACACGAAAATCTTCCAAAATATTAATGTATGCAAGTTTAACAAACTTCTTGACTTTCGTGTAGTATAGCACACGAAAAATCTTCAAGAAGACCAAATTTTGCAAGTTTAACTAACTTCCTGACTTTTACTTAGTATAACACATCAAAATCTTCCAAAATACCAGTGTATAAAAGTTTAACGAACTCCGTGTATTTTTTGTAGTATATAGCACATGAAAATCTTCCAAAATATCAAACTTTGCAAGTTTAACCAACTTTGTTAATTTTATGTAGTATAGCACACAAAAATCTTCAAAAAAGAATAAACTTTGCATGTTTAACAAACTTCATGACTTTTATGTAGTATATTACACGAAACTCTTCCATAATACCAATGTATGCAAGTTTATCGTATTTCGTGTATTTATGTAGTATAGCTAATGAAAATCTGCCAAAATACCAAAGTTTGCAAGTTTGACAAACTTCGGGAATTTTATGTAGTATATTACAAGAAAATCTTCCAAAATAACAATGTATACAAGTATGTCGAAATTATGTACTTTATGTAGTATAGCACACGAAAATCTTCCAAAATTACAATGTATGCAAGTTTAACAAACTCCTCGACTGTTATGTAGTATAGCACACGAAAAATCTTCAAAAAGACCAAATTTTGCAAGTTTAACGAACTTGTGAGTTTTATGTAGTAAAGCACGCGAAATTCTTCCAAAATACCAATGTATAAAAGATTAACGAACTTCGTGTATTCTAAGTAGTATAGCACATGAAAATCTTCAAAAATGTCAAAGTTTGCAAGTTTAACAAACATTGTGAATTTTATGTAGTATAGCACACAAAAATCTTCATAAAATACCAAAGATTGCAAGTTTAACGAAATTCGTGACTTTTATGTAGTATAACACACCAAAATCTTCTAAAATAACAATATATGCAAGTTTATCGAACTTCGTGTATTTTATGTTGTTAAGCACCTGAAAATCATCCATGATACCTAAGTTTGCAAATTTAACGAACTTTGTGAATTTTCTGTTGTATATAGAACACGAAAATCTTCTAAGATACCAAACTTTGCAAGTTTAACAAACTTCGTGACTTTTATGTAGTATAGCACACGAAAATCTTCAAGAAGGCTAAATTTTGCAAGTTTAACGAGCTTCTTGGTTCTACTGCTTCTGATATATCAATATCAAAATCTGCAAAATTCTCAAACTGCTTTGGTTTTTAAAGACCAAGCTTATCATCAAACCTGATATTGATTAATTCTTCTACAATCAATGTTTCAGTATTGTATACTCTATAGCCTTTAGAGTGTTCAGAATATCCAAGAAGGAAACACTTTTGTGCTTTAGAATCAAACTGACCAAGATGATCTTTAGTATTCAGAATAAAACATACACATCCAAAAGGATGGAAATATGAAATGTTGGGCTTTCTGTTCTTCCACAATTCATAAGGAGTCTTATTTAGAATAGGTCTGATAGAGATTCTATTTTGAATATAACACGCAGTGTTTATTGCTTCTGCCCAGAAATGCTTAGCCATGTTGGTTTCATTGATCATGGTTCTGGCCATTTCTTGTAGAGTCCTATTTTTTCGCTCTACAACTCCATTTTGTTGTGGAGTTCTAGGGCAAGAGAAATCATGGGCAATACCATTTTCTTTGAAGAACTCCTCAAAGAATCTGTTCTCAAATTCGCCACCATGATCACTTCTAACCTTTATGATTTTGCACTCTTTCTCAGATTGGATCTGAGTGCAGAATTCAAAGAACACTGAATGAGACTCATCCTTGTGTTTTAAGAACTTTACCCATGTCCAGCGGCTATAATCATCTACCATGACTAATCCATATTTCTTCCCTCTGACAGATGTTGTTTTGACTGGGCCAAACAGATCAATGTGCAAGAGTTCTAACGGCCTTGAGGTAGACACAACATTCTTAGACTTGAATGCAGGTTTGGAGAACTTGCCCTTCTGACATGCTTCACAAAGAGCATCTGATTTGTAATTCAGATTTGGGAGTCCTCTGACCAGATTTAGTTTGCTAATCTGAGAAATCTTTCTCAAACTAGCATGTCCTAATCTTCTGTGCCAGACCCATTGCTCCTCAGAAACAGACATAAGGCATGTCACCTTCTGCTTCTCAAGATCTGAAAGATCAATCTTATAAATGTTGTTCTTTCTCTTGCCAGTAAATAGGATTGAGCCATCCTTCTGACTTACAGCCTTGCAAGACTTTTGATTGAAGATTATATCATAACCATTGTCACTTAATTGACTTATGGACAATAAGTTATGCGTTAATCCTTCTACAAGAAGTACATTAGTTATGGAAGGAGAGTTACCAAGACTTATGGTTCCAGAGCCAATGATTTTGCCCTTCTCATCTCCTCCAAACTTGACTTCTCCACCTGGTTTAAGCACCAGGTCTTGGAATGTAGACCTTCTTCCCGTCATGTGTCGCGAGCACCCAGAGTCCAGGTACCATGACATTTTGCTTTTTGTCCTCTTTACCGCCAAGGATATCTGCAACAGAAATTATCTTCTCCTTAGGTACCCACAATTTCTTGGGTCCTTTCTTGTTAGTTCTCCTCAAGTTCTGATTGAACTTGGGTTTAGCAAAATATTTAACAGGAGGAACAGCATGATATTCTTTAGGTTTGTCAGCATGATATTTCTTAGGATGTGTCACATGCTTCTTGGTGTGAACAGTGTTAAAGCTCTGTGCATGTGAAGTGAGCCTAATATCATGTGCATGGCCATATTTGAACTGATCATACAATGGCTTGTATGTGATCTTCAGATCATCAACAGGTTCAAATTTATGTGAGGTATCACCCTCATAGCCAAAACCAAACCTTCTGTTTCCAGAAACACCATATATCATAGAAGCAAGATGACTTCTGCCAATACTTCTAGATAAGAACTTTCTGAAGCTCGAGTCATATTCTTTCAGAATATGATTCATGCTAGGAATGGATTTTTCTGTTTCAGAAGGAGATCCACTATCTTTGGATAGATTTAAAACTTTTTCCTTCAGTTCAGAATTTTCCAATTCCAGCTTCTTAGTTTCAAATTCAAACTGCTTTTTTAGCTTTTTGTATTTGATACTAAGATGAGCCTTGAGTTCCAGATGTTCTGTTAAACTGGAAACTAACTCTTCTCTAGATAGTTCAGAAAATAACTCTTCAGAATCTGATTCTGATGTAGATTCTGATCCATCATCTTCTGTAGCCATCAGCGTGAAGTTGGCTTGCTCTCCTTCAGAGTCTGATTCTGATTCTGATTCAGAATCATCCCATGTTGCCATAAGACCTTTCTTCTTATGAAACTTCTTCTTGGGATTCTCCTTCTGAAGTTTTGGACACTCGTTCTTGTAATGTCCAGGCTCATTGCACTCATAGCAGACAGCCTTCTTCTTGTCAGATCTTCTGTCACCAGAAGATTCTCCTCGTTCAAATCTCTTTGAACTTCTGAAGCCTCTGAACTTCCTTTGCTTGCTCTTCCAGAGTTGGTTTACCCTTCTGGAGATCATGGACAGTTCATCTTCTTCTTCAGATTCCGATTCTTCAGGATCTTCTTCTCTAGCCTGAAAAGCGTTAGTACATTTTTTAACATTTGATTTTAACGCAATAGACTTACCTTTCTTCTGAGGCTCGTTTGCATCCAGCTCTATTTCATGGCTTCTCAAGGCACTGATAAGCTCTTCCAAAGACACTTCATTCAGATTCTTTGCAATCTTGAATGCTGTTACCATTGGACCCCATCTTCTGGGTAAGCTTCTGATAATCTTCTTTACATGATCAGCCTTGGTGTAGCCTTTATCCAGAACTCTTAATCCAGCACTTAGCGTTTGAAATCTTGAGAACATCTTCTCAATGTTTTCATCCTCCTCCATCTTGAAGGCTTCATATTTCTGGATTAGAGCAAGAGCTTTAGTCTCCTTGACTTAAGCATTTCCCTCATGGGTCATTTTCAATGACTCATATATATCATAGGTTGTTTCCCTGTTAGATATCTTCTCATACTCAGCATGAGAGATGGCATTCAGCAAAACAGTTCTACATTTATGATGATTCTTGAAAAGCTTCTTTTGATCATCATTCATTTCTTGCCTTGTAAGTCTTACGCCACTAGCTTTCAGTGGATGTTTGTAACCATCCATCAGAAGATCCCATAGTTCACCATCTAGACCAAGAAAGTAACTTTCCAGTTTATCTTTCCAGTATTCAAAGTTTTCACCATCAAATACTAGTGGTCTAGTATAACCATTGTTACCATTGTATTGCTCAGTAGAGCCAGATGTAGATGCAGGTGGATCTGTTGGAATTTCACCAGCCATCTTTTACTGAAGCATTTTTCTCTTCCTGAATCTTTTCTAAACACGGTTAAGTGCTTGCACCTTAGAACCAGGCTCTGATGCCAATTGAAGGATAGAAAAACACTTAGAAAGGGGGGGTTTTAATAAGTGTAGTCTAAAAACTTGAACGATAAAAACAATTTGCACAGTTATTTTTATCCTGGTTCGTTGTTAACTAAACTACTCCAGTCCACCCCCACGGAGTGATTTACCTCACTTGAGGATTTAATCCACTAATCGCAACAGATTACAATGGTTTTCCACTTAGCCCACGACTAAGTCTTCTAGAGTGTCCTGATCACAACCTGATCACTCCAGGAACAAATGCTTAGACACAAGCTAATACTTTCTTAGAGTATCCTGACCACCACGTGATCACTCTAATTACAACTGCTTAGACACAAGCTAAGACTTCCTAGAGTATCCTGATCAACACTTGATCACTCTAGTTACTTACAAATTAATGTAATCAAATAAGATTTTTACAATGCTTCTGAAAAGCTATAATCACAACAGTGATATTTCTCTTAAAGTTTAAGCTTAATCTCACTAATATATTACAACAGCAATGTAGTGAGCTTTGATGAAGATGAAGTTTCTGAGCTTTGAGTTGAACAGCGTTTCAGCAAGTTAATTATCAGCAGATTCGGTAACCTTGCTTCTCATCAGAACTTCATATTTATAGGCACTTGATAAGATGACCGTTGGGAGCATTTAATGCTTTGCGTATTCCGTACAGCATTGCATTTAATGTTTCACTCTTTTGTCAATTACCTCGAGCCTTGTTTACGCTGTGTCTACTGACGTTGCCTTTAATAGCTTCTAACGTTCCTTTTGTCAGTCAGCGTAGCCTGCCATGTTGTACTTGCTTCTGATCTGATATTTGTGTATACAACGTTTGAATATCATCAGAAACAAACAGCTTGATGCAGAGCATCTTCTTGTCTTCTGACCTTGAAGTGCTTCTGAGCGTGATACCATGAGAACTTCAGTGCTTCTGCTTCTGATCTCAAGTTCTTCTGATGCTTCCATAGACCCACGTTCTGATTCTGCTTTGACCATCTTCTGATGTCTTGCCAGACCATGTTCTAATGTTGCATGCTGAACCTTCTGAGTCAAAGCTTCTGAGCGCTGATTTGTGCATACTCTTTATATATTTACTGAAAGGGAAATTGCAATGTATTAGAGTACCACATTATCTCACACAAAATTCATATCCTTGTTATCATCAAAACTAAGAATATTGATCAGAACAAATCTTGTTCTAACATGTTTAACAAACTTCACGACTTTTATGTAGTATATTATACGAAACTCTTCCAAAATACAAATATATGCAAGTTTATCGTACTTCGTGTATTTATGTAGTATAGCTAATGAAAATCTGCCAAAATACAAAAGTTTGCAAGTTTGACAAACTTCGGGAATTTTATGTAGTATATCACAAGAAAATCTTCCAAAACAACAATGTATACAAGTTTTTCGAAATTCATGTATTTTATGTAGTATAGCACACGAAAATCTTCCAAAATTACAATCTATGCAACTTTAACAAACTCCTCGACTATTATGTAGTATAGCACACGAAAAATCTTCAAAAAGATCAAATTTTGCAAGTTTAACGAACTTGTGAGTTTTATGTAGTAAAGCACACGAAATTCTCCCAAAATACCAATGTATAAAAGATTAACAAACTTCGTGTATTCCAAGTAGTATAGCACATGAAAATCTTCAAAAATGTCAAAGTTTGCAGATTAACAAACATTGTGAATTTTATGTAGTATAGCACACAAAAAATCTTCATAAAAGAACAAACTTTGATAGTTAAACGATCTTCGTGACTATTATATAGTATAACAAACGTAAATCCTTCAAAATACCAAAGATTGCAAGTTTAACGAATTTCGTGACTTTTATGTAGTATAGCACACCAAAATCTTCTAAAATAACAATATATGCAAGTTTATCGAACTTCGTGTATTTTATGTAGTAAAGCACCTGAAAATCATCCAAGATACTAATGTTTGCAAGTTTAACGAACTTCGTGAATTTTATGTTGTATATAGAACACGAAAATCTTCTAAAATCCCAAACTTTGTAAGTTTAACAAACTTCGTGACTTTTATGTAGTATAGCACACAAAAATCTTCAAGAAGGCTAAATTTTGCAAGTTTAACGAGCTTCGTGACTTTTGTATAGTATTGCACTCGAAAAGCTTCCAAAATAAAAATGTATGCAAGTTTATCGAACTCCGAGACTTTTATGTAGTATTGCAAACAAAAATCTTCCAAAATATCAAACTTTTGCAACTTTAACGAACTTAGTGCCTTTTATGTAGTATACCACACGAAAATCTTCAAAAAGACCAAACGTTGCAAGTTTAACGAATATCGTGACTTTTATGTAGTATATAGCACACGAAAAATCTTCAAAAACACTAAATTTTGAAAGTTTCACGACTTCGAGACTTTTATGTGGCATAAAGCACATGAAAATCTTCCAAAATACAATGTATGCAAGTTTAGTGAACTTCGTGACTTTTATGTAGTATAGCACACGAAAATCTTCCAAAATACCAATGTATGTAAGTTTATCGAACTTCGTGTATTTTATGTAGTATAGAACATGGAAATCTTCTAAAATACCAAACTTTGCAAGTTTAACAAACTTCGTGACTTCTATGTAGTATAACACACGAAAATCTTCAAGAAGGCCAAATTTTGCAAGTTTAACAATCTTTGTTACTTTTATATAGTATTGAACTTGAAAAGCTTCCAAAATATAAATGTATGCATGTTTATCGAACATCGTGACTTTTATGTAGTATTGCAAACAAAAATCTTCCAAAATATCAAACTTTTGCAACTTTTATGTAGTATACCATACGAAAATCTTCAGAAAGACCAAACATTGCAAGTTTAACGAATATCGAGACTTTTATGTAGTATATAGCACACGAAAATCTTACAAAATACCAAATTTTTGCAAGTTTATTTAATTTCATGAATTTTATGTAGTATAGCACACAAAAATCTTAAAAATAACCATATTCGGAAAGTTTCACGACTTCAATACTTTTTTGTGGTATAAAGCACATGAAAATCTTCAAAAATACAATGTATGCAAGTTTAGTGAACTTCGTGACTTTAATGTAGTATAGCACACGAAAATTTTCCAAAATACCAATGTATGTAAGTTTATCAAACTTCGTGTATTGTATGTAGTATAGCACATGAAAATCTTAAAAAACACTAAAATTTGCAAGTTTAACGAACTTCGTGAATTTTATGTAGTATAACACATGAAAATCATCCAAAATACCAACGTATAAAAGTTTCACGAACTTCATGTATTTTATTTATTATACAACACGAAAATCTTCCAAAATTCCAAAAATTGCAAGTTTAACGAACTTCTGAATTTTATGTAGTATAGCACACAATAAAAATTCAAGAAGACCAAATTTTGAAAGTTTAACTAACTTCGTGACTTTTATGTGTATAAAACATGAAAATCTTTGAAAATACCAATGTATAAAAGTTTCACGAACTTCGTGTATTTTATTTAGTATACCACACGAAAATCTTCCATAATTCCAAAGTTTGCAAGTTTAACGAACTTCTGACTTTTATGTAGTAGAGCTCACAAAAATCTTCAAAAAGACCAAATTTTGAAAATTTAACAAACTTCATGACTTTTCTGTTGAATAGCACACGAAAAATCCTCTAAAATATTAATGTATGCAAGTTCAACAAACGTCTTGACTTTTATGTAGTATAGCACACGGAAAATCTTCAAGAAGACCAAATTTTGCAAGTTTAACTAACTTCCTGACTTTTATGTAGTATAACACATGAAAATCTTCCAAAATATCAATGTATAAAAGTTTAACGAACTCCATGTATTTTATGTAGTATATAGCACATGAAAATCTTCCAAAATATCAAACTTTACAAGTTTAACCAACTTTGTAAATTTTATGTAGTATAGCATACAAAAATATTCAAAAAAGAATAAACTTTGCAAGTTTATCAAACCTCATGACTTTTATGTAGTATATTACACGAAACTCTTCCAAAATACCAATGTATGTAAGTTTATCGAACTTCGTATATTTTATGTAGTATAGCACATGAAAATCTTCAAAAATATCAAAATATGCAAGTTTAACGAACTTCGATAATTTTATGTAGTATAACACATGACAATCTTCCAAAATACCAATGTATAAAAGTTTTACGAACTTCATGTATTTTATTTAGTATACCACACGAAAATCTTCTAAAATTCTAAAGTTTGCAAGTATAACTAACTTCGTGACTTTCATGTAGTATAAAACATGGAAATCTTCCAAAATACCAACGTATAAAAGTTTAACGAACTCCGTGTATTTTATGTAGTATATAGCACATGTAAATCTTCCAAAATATCAAAGACTGCAAGTTTAACCAGCTTCTTAAATTTTATGTAGTATAGCACACAAAAATCTTCAAAAAAGAATAAACTTTACAAGTTTTACAAACTTTATGACTTATATGTAGTATATTACACAAAAATCTTCCAAAATACCAATGTATGCAAGTTTATCGTACTTCATGAATTTTATGTAGTATATAGCACAAGAAAATCTTCAAAAATAACAATGTATACAAGTTTGTCGTAATTCATGTATTTTATGTAGTATAGGACACAAAAATCATCAAAATACCAAACTTTTCAAGTTTAACGAACTTCGTAACATTTATGTAGTATAGCACACGAAAAGCTTCCAAAATCCCAAAGTTTACAAGTTTAACGAACTTCATGAAGTTTATGTAGTATAGCACACGAAAATCTCCGAAAAGTACAATGTATGAAAGTTTAACAAACTCCTCGACTTTTATGTAGTATAGCACAAAAAAATCTTCAAAATGACCAAATTTTGCAAGTTTAACTAACTTGTGAGTTTTATGTAGTAAAAAACACGAAATTCTTGTGAGTACATTGTATAAAAGATTAACGAACTTCGTGTATTCTATGTAGTATAGCACATGAAAAGCTTCCAAAATATCAAAGTTTGCAAGTTTAACAAACAATGTGAATTTTATGTAGTATACCACACAAAAAATCTTCAAAAAAGAACAAACATTGCAAGTTAAACAATCTTCGTGACTATTATATAGTATAACACACGAAAATCCTTCAAAATACAAAAGTTTGCAAGTTTAACGAAATTCGTGACTTTTATGTTGTATAGCACACAAAACTCTTCTAAAATAATAATATATGCATGTTTATCGAATTTCGTGTATTTTAGGTAGTAAAGCACCTGAAAATCATCCAAAATACCAAAGTTTGCAAGTTTAACGAACTTCGTGAATTTTATGTTGTATATAGAACACGAAAATCTTCTAAAATACCAAACTTTGCAAATTTAACAAACTATGTGACTTTTATGTAGTATAGCACACGAAAATCTTCAAGAATGCCAAATTTTGCAAGTTTAACGAGCTTCGTAACTTTCATATAGTATTGCACTCGAAAAGCTTTCAAAATATAAATGTATGCAAGTTTATCGAACTTCGTGATTTTTATATAGTATTGCAAACAAAAATCTTTCAAAATATCAAACTTTTGCAACTATAACGAACTTAATACCTTTTATGTAGTATACCACACGAAAATCTTCAAAAAGACCAAACATTGCAAGTTTAACGAATATCGTGACTTTTATGTAGTATATAGCACACGAAAATCTTACAAAATAATTTTTTTTTGCAAGTTTCATGAATTTCAGGAATTTTATGTAGTATAGCACACAAAAATCTACAAAAACACCAAATTTTGAAAGTTTCACGACTTCGAAACTTTTATGTGGTATCAAGCACATGAAAATCTTCCAAAATACAATGTATGCAAGTTTAGTGAACTTCTTGACTTTTATGTAGTATAGCACACGAAACTCTTCCAAAATACCACTGTATGTAAGTTTATTGAACTTCGTGTATTTTATGTAGTATAGCACATGAAAATCTTCAAAAATACTAAAATTTGCATGTTTAGCAATTTCGATAATTTTATGTAGTATAACACATGAAAATTTTCCAAAATACCAATGTATAAAAGTTTCACGAACTTCATGTATTTTATTTAGTATACCACACGAAAATCTTCCAAAATTCTAAAGTTTGCAAGTTTCACGAACTTCTGAATTTTATGTAGTATAGCACACAAAAAATCTTCAAGATGACCAAAATTTGCAAGTTTAACTAACTTCGTGACTTTTATGTAGTATAAAAACATGGAAATCTTCCAAAATACCAATGTATAAAAGTTTAACGAACTCCGTGTATTTTATGTAGTATATAGCACGTGTAAATCTTCCAAAATATCAAAGATTGCAAGTTTAACCAGCTTCGTAAATTTTATGTAGTATAGCACACCAAAATCTTCAAAAAAGAATAAACTTTACAAGTTTTACAAACTTCATGACTTTTGTGTAGTATATTACACAAAACTCTTCCAAAATATCAATTCATGGGTTATTTTGCAGGAGTTTTAAACTTCCTTCTATCTTGTATTAATAAATAAAAATATTATTGAATTTTTAAGCCATCCAATTGTTTTTTAAAATAATTTGTTGAGAAATGTGGTTGGACCTAACTCAACTCTATAAAATCGGGTCGATAGCGGAAATCTGATAGTAGATGGCCCACCGGATCGAGATCTTAAATGAGGCTCTGATATCATGTTGAGAAATGTGGTTGGACCTGACTCAACACTACAAAACCGGCTAATAGAGTGAGAATTACTTCAACTTATAAGTACATGTTCAGGTCATATATTGTCTAATAATTGGAAAAGTCCAAAAATTTATGATGCCATACATACACATATACTACTAAATACATGTATCATATGATATGGGGATACATGAAATTGTTTTGCCTCTTTGAAAATAATTTATTTTATTATTATGAAGTTGTGTTGGATTGTCATATTTAATATGATACAATGGATGTTTTGAACTATATTCATGTTGTTATCCTCTTTAAAAACAAGATTTATTTTATGTTATTGTAAATTTGAATCGTATTGTTACATTTGTTATTAGATTACGGAAATTTGTAACTATTTTATGTGATATTTCTTATTTATTTTTTAAAATTTTGAGTATATTGAAAACATTTAATACATAATTAAAATTAATATAATCTCAAAACAAATTATAAAAAAAGGTATAAGAAAATTTTAAAGAAAAAAAGTATAAACAAATTTGTAGTATAATTATGTTAAGAGTGATCAGGGGAAAACTAATTGCCAATACACCTAGGCCAATGTAACATATAATGCACATGCCACAGTGCACTGCACCTTAATTATGTTACACTGCAAAATAACACATCATTGCGGAAAAATTGACAACAACATAGAATTTGCCATGCCTTAATGCCTTCGCGGAAAATTGACAACACCGGTTCAGAATAGGTCCTTATCCCATCCACCTGGAAAAGGCCTAACTAGTAGAATATCACTTATTAAAGCCTATGTAAAAGCTTCCTTGTTGATCCAACCAAAAATGTGATCTTCTGTGCAAGCCTATGTAGAAATAAATATGATAACCTTGTTTCACATCACTCTATACCTAAATTTTGGAAACACCATAAAGAAGACCTGGAGAATTTTTTGTTAAGACATTTAGAGCATTCAAATACTACCTGTTTGTTGCCGTTTAAAATCTTGATGTGAATAGTATGTAGTGCATTATATTAAATGTAATTTCGTCCACAAAAAAATTGACCTCTGAATTGTTCAACCTTCAAATTAGAAATATGGCCAATACTACACAAACTAAATAGGTGTGCTATGCTTATATCATATTCTACACCTACACTCAATTCACTGTTCACAAATATCATGAACAGTGACAAAAAGAGTGAATAGTAACATGAATAATAATGTGAACAATAGTCGTGAACACTACAAGAAATAGTTGAATTTGCCAGGGAAATTAGCCAGGAGAAAAACACTTCACAAAAAATTAACGTTGCTTGGGGTAAAGCCCCTCACAACGTGCAATTCAGAGAAACAGAAAGAAAAAAATTTAGCTTGGGGAAACCCCTCGCAAACTAGAAAGAGGGAAAATTTAAATTTTGAAAAAACCATTTTTCGAGGGGCAACCCATTGCAAATGGAAATGGCGCTAAAAAGTCAAATCTGAGATACATTTTGGCAGAGATTAGCGAGGGGACACTCCTCCCAAAAAACCACTAGGACATTAGCGAGGGGCTGCCCCACGCAAAATTACCCACTCCTGCTCTTGTAGACTGCGCATGCAGTTTGTGTTTCCCATGTTGCTTTTTAGCGAGGGGCTGCCCCACGCAGCTTTTGACCGTTTTATTAGCGAGGGGATACCCCTCGGAAATATCCACACCATTATTAATTCGCACAACAACTCCACTGCCTAACCTATTATTATTTATCTCTTCTTCTTCCCTTCCCTTCCCTTCACACTCTCATTCCAAACCAGAATTCTTCTTCCCTTCATCCTTCACACTCTCTTCTTCTTCCCTTCCTCTAAAATTATATTTCTTCTTCCTCTCATTAATACTCTGAAATCAGGTGAGTAAATTTAATTATTTTGTATATGATAATTTTATTTTTAGAATTAATTTGTAATCTAAATTTTGGTTTTATTTCTTGTTTTTCATGTATCAACTGATTTATTTAATGGGAGCAATATTTTGGGATTAAAAGCATCAAGAAACACAACAATTTGTTCATCAATTCTAGGTACACATTAATAAACTTTTTATATATTTTGTATATATATTTAAAAGGTGCAGTAGATATATTAGATATATTTGGTGTTTATATATTTGATTTTGTGTGTGTTTTTTTTGTTTGTATAATAATAATATAAACTATTTTTTTAAAGTTAATTTCGAAATAATTATTAATTATTAGATATTTATATGATATTAACTGTATAACAATATTTGGTATATATATATATATATATATATATATATATATATATATATATATATATATATATATATATATATATTATATAAACTGTTAAATAAAAATAGTATATAAATATGTTGTGTTTATGTTAAGAGATTTATTGTGTTGATTTTAAAGAGTGTATATTTATGTGTATTTATGTTAGAGATTAAATATTTTTTCTCGTTTTTTTAAGTAACTATAAAGATTGTATATTTATTAATTTCAAAAAATGATATCTTTTTATTTTAGAAAAAAAGCTGTATTTTTATATACTGTAAACATATTTCTTTATATAAAACAATTTTTTTATATTACTTAAAACAAAACAAAAAATAGTATATAATTTATAGTTTATATAAAACAGTTTATTTAAAAAGTATATATAAAATAATATAAAAAACATTAAATTAAAATAAATAAAAAACAGTATATAAAAATAATATGTTTTAAAAAAGAGTATATATAAATATCTTATATATTTTGAATAGTTTAAAATAATATATAAAAAACAGTGATTAAAAATAAACTATGTGTTTTTAAAAATTAATACAGAATATTTATTTTGTATAGTTTATAGTATATATAAAAAACATTATACAAAAATAAAATTCTGAATAGTTTATAATACTTAAATCAAAACAAAAAACAGTATATAATTTATAGTTTATATAAAACAGTTTATTTAAAAAAGTATATAAAAAATAATATAAAAACAGTATATAAAAATAAATAAAAAACAGTATATAAAAATAATATGTTTTAAAAAAGAGTATATAAAAATATCTTATATATTTTGAATAGATTAAAATAATATATAAAAATAATGTATAAAAATAAACTATGTGTTTTTAAAAAATTAAAACAAAATATTTATTTTGTATAGTTTATATAGTATATATAAAAAACATTATACAAAAATAAAATGTTTAAAAAAACAATGTATAAAAAAGTAGTATAACACTTTGCATAGTTTATATAAAAAACAATATATATGTTTTTAAAAGTATATTTTGTATGTAATATAAAAAAGTACTCCACAAAAACAATATGTTTAAAAAAACAGTATATATAAAAAATAGTATATTAAAACTCCTCACAAATTTATGTGCTTTTTTGTATAAACTTTTTTAAAAAGCATTATAAATATATATTCATATAATAGTTTAAAAAACAGTATGTATTTAAAAAAACAGTATAATAATATAAAAACGGTATGTATTTGAAAATAGTATGCATTAAAAATATTAAGTATTAAAAAAACAGTTTAAAAATTTTGTATAGTTAATATTATTATATCAAAAACAGAGTTTATAAATTTTGTACTTTTAAAATTAAAATTATATTTGATAGTTTATTATATTTAATATATATCTAATAGTTTATTGTATGTAATAAAAAATAGTATATAAAAACAATATATTTATTAAAACGGTATATAAATATTTTAAAAGCAAGTATGTATGTTTAGGACTAAAAACAAGTATATATATAGTTTATATATGTTTAGAAAAAGACAAATATTGAATATAATTAAACATGATTCACATGTGCAGTATGAAACATTACAAATTCTATCGAAGTTGGATGTATGATAGAATGTTTCCTGGACGACGTGGGCTTAAACCACTTTTATGGAAGGAGTTGTCGCGTTTCTCTCGTATGCGTTTGCTCAAGAATGTTGTCGCAGGGAAGGAGGGGTAAGGTGTCCTTGTTTAAAGTGTGGTTGCAGAAATATTATTAGTGACCCTAGTGAAGTGAAACGTCACTTGGAGAGAGTGGGTTTTAGGCCAAATTACTGGGTTTGGACATCTAATGGGGAAACAATGCAGGAGATGAATAGAGAGGCTTCTAGCAGTCAAACACATATAGAACCAGATATAAATAGAGTTGATCCAAGGAGTAGTTCATCACAAATGCAATGCCAGGAGAAATTTAATCTCGTCGAGGAGATGTTCAGTGACGCATTAGGGGTGAATGTGGCGTATGATGAACCACAAGACTTAGATGGAGAAGAGCTCCCGAATGAGAAAGCTCAAAGGTTTTATCAGCTATTGAAAGAAATAAATATATCATTGTTTGAGGGGTCTTCTGACTCTAAGCTATCAATGTGTGTGAGACTTTTGGCTGCAAAGTCAAATTGGAATGTTCCTGATTAGTGTTTAGAATTCTTTGCGAGAATGATGTTGGACGCGACTCCTGTGAAAGAAAACATGCCTACAAGTTATTATGATGAAAAGAAGATGGTGTCGAAGTTGGGATTAGAAGTTAAAAAAAAATTGATTGTTGCATTAGAGGTTGCATGTTGTTTTATGACAACGAGTTTGGTACAAATGATGGGGAATTGGAGGGATGTAAGTTTTGCGAGAGTCAGAGGTATTAGTTAGCAGTAAAGGAGTTGACCAAAGGAAAAATCGCATTGCAGCGAAATCTATGTTCTATCTACCAATAATACCTAGGTTGCAAAGAACGTATGCATCAATGCACAGTGCAAGCCAAATGGCATGGCACCATACAAACAGAATTAGTTCAGGCATGATGCGACATCCATCTGATGGCGAGGCATGGAAACACTTTGATATAGTTCATCCTGAATTTGCACTTGAACCCAGGAATATCCCAAAGCCTATCATTGGAATTCTGATAAGTTTAAGGAAATATCTGAGCAGACAAAGAAAAATAGAGCATCTGAAGTTGGTCGCTGCAACTACACAGCAGGAAGTATTAGTGTGGCTGAAGTTGCGCGAAGGATGGTACATAAATTTATTAATTTTTTATTAAATCTATTATTTAAATGTTGCATTATGTATAATTAATTTTTTTTACTTATTTAGTGTGAAGAATTAGGCAGAACTCCACTTCTTAATGAGCTCCACATGGAGACTCATCTCAAGAGAAATGGAGAGTTTATTGACGAGCGCGCAAAAATCACTCAATTAAGTTATTTTTATATTAAAGATATTTTATTTATTTCTTTTATATGTACATAGTTTATTTGAATCATGATAACATTTAATTTTTTTTATAGGAGAATTTTGATAGAGAACTTGCCATAAAGTTGTCAGAGCATCCTGAAATACCCGAACCACCATCGGGGTATCCTATTGACCCTAGTATTAGTTTCCAGACTTGGTATAAGGTTTCAGGTGGAAAGAAGAAAAATGGGAGAATGTATTGTACTGGAGGGTATTCCAAAAATATCAAGCGGCGTAGTAGAGATTTCAAAATGAGATATGCTGATGGAGAAGGACATCCACTCCACCTATATTAACCGCCGAAATGCTTGAAACTGGGAAAAACTTGGCAAATAATGAGGCAGCACAACAAGTAGCAGCAAGAAATTTGGAAATTGAAGAGATGAAGAGAAAAAAATTAGAGATGCAGGAGGAAATGCAAAGAAGAGAAAGAGAATTACGGGAAGAAATGGGGAGGCAGGCACAAGAGTATCAAGAAGCAATGAGAATTGCAAATGAACGGTCACAAAGGTTTGATCAATTTTTTGCTTCACAAAATATTGGTGGTGGACTTGGAGGAACTAGTGGATATGGAGGAGTCGATGAAGAAGAGGAGGAACAAGATGGGGGGATAATTAAATTTACATATTTAAGTTTATTTTAATTTGTATGGAACAATTTGTGTTAACTATTTTGAACTTATTTTTAAATATTATCGTAATTTTGTATGGAGTTTCATTTTTATTATATTTGCTTAAATATTAATTATTATATGTATTATAATAATTTCGTTTTAATTTGAATTATTATATATATTTTTTAATTTAAATTATATTATAATTATATATATATATATATATATATATATATATATTTTTTAATTATTAGGTATGATTTTGTAAATTATATTTTTTTCAAATAAAAAACAATTTGCGATGGGCTAATCCCCAAGCAAAGAAAAAAATATCCTGCAATTTGTGAAGGGCTTTTCCCCAAGCAAAATATCTGACGCAGTCTGCTCCCTTGCAGACAGCTAGCTGGTGCCTACATTTGTAAGCTGCAGAGGAGAATATTGACTTTACATTTAGCCAGGGGAATAGCCCCTGGCAATTTAGCGAAGTTGAAAGCCCATCGGTAATGGATTTGCGATCCCCTGTTTTGCTAGGGGAGTTGTCCCCTCGCAAATTGTGCATTTGTGAGGGGTTTTTGCCTTTAGTGAGGGGTTTAGCCCCTGGAAAATTGCAGTTATTCTTGTAGTGGAATAGTAATATGAACAATGTATGAATAGTGGTAATACGAAATTGGTTAATTGTGTGTAAAAAGTTGGTTAATAACTCTTTAGATATTAAAAATAATTTTTTTATAGTAATATAAAGTTAGTTAATGATTTATAAAATGTTGGTAAATAAAGTTATAAAGCTGATTAATAAACGCCCATATATTAAAAATAATTTAGTAGTAAAACAAAGTTGGTTAATGAAGTGTAAAATATTGGTTAATGTTGTCATGAAGTTGGTTAATAAGCATTCAGATGTTAAAAATAATTTTTAGTAATAAAATAAAATTGGTTAACAAGGTATAAAATGTTGGTTAATAAAGTGATGAAGTTGGTTAATGAAACAGTTTTTATATCAGTCTCTTTTAATTAAAAAAATATAATTTTATTTTTAATAAAAATATTGTTTACCGCATTGGTGAACAGTAAATACGGTGTAGTGTATGTTTTGGGTGTCAGAATAGCATTTTTCAAAACTAAATTCTGAGAACTTGTAGGAATATTGGCCAAAGCACGCAGCTTTACAACGCTGAAAATAAATACTAAGAAAAATAAACTTTTTATTAAAATGTGTACTTGCTAAAAGTACAATACGTGACAAAGGGTAGCTAGAGGTTTTTAGGACATGCAAATAATTGGCTCTTGATCTAATAAACGGGTGATCCGAAAGCTATTAGGGTGATTCGTTACGTTGTTCCCATCTCGTCCGTCCTTTGCGGGTCCCTTACAAATATATCCATATATATTCCCTCAAGTAAAAAGACTTAAAAAAACGAAGTGATTTGATCTTATTTTCCTCTCCTTATATGGTTGAGTCCCTCATGCAGACCTAGGGCGAATCCCTTGTGTATGAGGCAGGTCCCTCAAGTTTGTGCAAGTTATGTGAATATAATATGCGATATACCTCCAAGTGTCAAAGAGGTGAATCCTTTGAGGTATTAAATGCGATCAATGATGATTTAGTCTTGGAAACCCAAACTGTCCCTAATCTCTCACACGTGTCGGAAGTGTGCAAAGTTTTTTGTGTCAGATGGGAGGAAACCTATGCGGACCTTGATCATTTCTAGTCCTTATACCTCTATTAAAAAGGTTCAACCCTAACTCTTCTACCTTTTCGCATATTTTTGTCCCAGAAGTTTCATATTGGCATGATTCTTTTTTAGGAATAACTTCATATTGGCTCTCCAAGATGCTTTCTTAAGAATAACTTCTTTATGTTTTTTCCCATCACGCATCTAATGCAAGTTTTTCACTTTTTTCAATTAAGGTATCCCTTTGATAATTTTCTTTCAGATGAAAATATACACAAGTTTGAAACCCCAATGGCCATATCTATAGTGCCATAGTTGTGTGTCTTCTTTTGTTGCATTTTTCAGGAACATGCGAATGATTACATGATAAAATATGACAAATATTCTATTAGATGACATTTAAGTAGATATAATTTGTCCCTTGTCAGCATGATACACCTTATAGGTGTCATTTTTGAATATTATGATTTGATTCATCTGCAACAATTGACAGATACTCAAGAGATTGTTCTTCAAATCAGGAAGGTAATACACATCAATAATGACTTGAGTAGTTCCACATATGAATAGTTTCAAGTCTCCTAGCCTGATAGATTCTTTAAATCAACCATCAAAACCAAATGGTTATTCTTTTGTTCCTATCATGTGATTGCTATGCCCCAAGTCTAAGAACCATATGCCTTATCTTTGGTATGTGTGCTTACTTCCTTTTGATCCATGAGATGCAATTCTCCCCTTTCATTGAACTCAACATAGTTGGCGTCATTTTCATGCTCAAATAGGACACTACAACAAATAACATTTTTCATGACAAAGCTTTCATGTTATCTAGAAAAAAACTGAGGTTTTATTCCAAGGCGCGCCATATATATATATATATATATATATATATATATATAAACTTGTTACCTCGATTTTTATAAACACCGAGGTGATATACCATTCAAGCCATACTTCAAATCCCAGCTAATGTACTTTATATTTTTATTTGTTAACAACTATAAAGTAAATGAATTAACCCTTCAGTTTCTTTGATAACTGAGGGATAAAATAATCAAATTTTAGTATAAAAGACTTGCTGAATAGATTTGACCCTAATACTATCTTATTTGTAGCCGTCCCACCGTCGAATACATCATTTTTCAGGATGGATTATAAAACTGAAAAAAAAATGTTCTTTTACCTTGAACAAAATATTTTTTCAGCTTTTTCAATCCATCTCAAACAATGATTTATTCCAAAAAGTCTTTACTGATGGATTGCAAGTGCTGAAAATATTTTCCTTTTTATGATGCAAACACTTGATTAGAAGTTGGATGCATTCCAAGCATACATCAACAATCTTGGTGAAGGCATGTCTGACATTCAAGACGGATCTCTAACATCTTGTATGGGACTTGGACATGTTGCATTTAATATATTCTAGGTAAACAATCTTGATATTCTATGAAGATTTGTTGTACACAATGTATTTTTGATATTTTGGGTAAATAATGTAACCATTTAAAACCGAGGGGATAAAGTAAAATAATTTTTTTCAAAAATGGTTACATTGTTTACCAAGAATATTAAAAATACATTGTATGTGACCTGATCATGCTGTAATTTTAATATTCTGAGTTAACAATTTGATATTCTGCGAAGATTTGTTTCATACAATGCATTTTTAATATTCTGGGTAAACAATGTAACCATTTTTGGAAGAAAAAAATTATTTTACTCTTACCCCTTGGTTTTATTGAAAACTGAGATGTTAGTTAAGTGTTTCTTTCACTATTTTCATTCAACGACCTTAAATAAATCTTTGTCGTCCATATAAAGGATATCAACGCTCAAGTATTCACCATTAGTGATCTGCGTCAAACCTAAGGGATGTCCATTATATGAGTTATCTTACGATATTGAAAATTTAAATGAAACATAGAAGCGCTTTAAACATAAGGAAACTTGGAAAAGTTCTCTTTGATGGATTGCAAGAGCAGAATATCAAATAGGTTCAAGGTTTGTTCTATTAAATTTCTATTTATACCAAAAATAATTTTGATTATTGATATTAATTATCTTACCCATTTTTTTACTAGACACAAATTCATGCAAGATCCGCAGAGAATATTCTTTAACAAACGCTTTTGTTTTGTTTTGAGAAAAGAGGTTCCCAATATTTGATCGTGCCCAGAATATCAAGGAATTGAAGATCCAATATATGATCTTCATAGATAATTAATGTAATATTCTTTGTAAACACTGTAAAAAGTTTTATTAAAAAAAAACTAATGACCCCTCGATTTTTATGATAAACGAGATAAAAATGTGATAGTTTTTGTAAATAATAAAAGTGCAGAAGCTGAGGCTCAAACACATGCCATAATAAACCTTTACCTCGGTGTTTTAAAAACTGGGGTGTTAAGTCATTACTTTTCATGACGCCTTTCATTATCTCGATTCTTTTGTCGAGGTAAAATGCATTGCGCATCCAACGTTAGAAGCGCTTTTTGTAGTAATGTGTTAAAGATAAGCTAGGCTAACATCCTTGAACGGAACGCATTGAGAAGAGACGAAGCTCTGAAATTGCAAAATCTTCAGAAGAGCAACAAGCCTCAGAGTCCACCACAAATCCCATCGAGGCAGTCACGCTTCTCCACAGGACCAGGTAGAAAAAATCCGCCAAAGAATCCCTAGAAACATCCTCTGTGTGCCCGCCTTTTGGATAGTAGAATACATAAATCAATGGAGAAGTCTTCTAAGCTAAGTGAATACAATGGGGAATGAGATCTCTATGAGCACGTTAAGCTTGTCAACAAACAATTGAATTACAACCACACTGACGAGGCCTCCATGTGTAAAATTTTCATGTTAATTTTGATCTAACTGACCATACTAAAGTTCAATGCTTTACTAGATGGGAGCATTGAGTTCTGGACAGACTTCTACGAGAGATTCACCACCCACTTCACTTCCTGAAGAAGGTAACCAGCAGTATGTCTTGAGAGTTATCACTCAAAGATAGAAGGTTGGTCGGCCTAAAGTCTTACAATGACTGGTTGACAAAGGTTGTTGTCGAGGTAGATGGAAACGCAGAAGGTCTCAAGTTCTAGATCTTCGAGAATGACATATAGGAGGACAACCCCTTCCAGCAGAAGCTGGGGAGGAAATAAGCATCTATCATGAAGGATCTGTTGAGATGGGCTCAATCTTTCATCAACCTCGAGTAAAAGATGAACACCTGGTTTGATAACCCCCGACCAACCAATGCTAGGGTTCCGAGACTATGAGGAAGTTAAGGGAATCCCAAACAAAATTTTCCCCTTAGTGATAACTGATACGATCATAAATTTTGATGTCTCCCAAATTCTAATTGATGGCAATAGCTCGTGTGATATCATGTATTCTGAATTGTTTGAAAAGACCGGCATCGAGAAAGGAAGCTTATGGTTGTACGAAGGCTCAGATCTGCAAGCATTCAACAGCGCAACAACCTGTCTGTAGGGGTGTGTTGCATTAATGATATCTTTTGTTAGTGATTAAAATTAAAATTTAAATTAATGGACCTGGTGCCTTTCACGGGTTCAAAGAAAACACATCATTCTTTATTTCTTCTGTTACTATCAGTAACGGGTGATAGTCAGAGACTCCACCCTAGTTAGGATTTTCACAAAGCAAACGGGAAAGTGTTTTGTTCACTCTTCATTATTTAAATAACAATCAAGTTTTTCATATATGCATTGGCCTCCATGAAAAATAGGTCCTCTCCATGTATTTTTTGGACCAACCGTCCCCGTATCGGAAAGATTGCAGTCTTGGATTCGTTGAAAAAACATATTGCATCTCCTAGTCAAAATTGTCGCTCTGCCTTTTTTCTTATCAATTGTCAATATATCATTAAATTCCCTAATCATTAACCATGGTTCTTTTACTTTATATCAAATTCTCCTACCAAGTAGCTTGACTTTCAGACTTCTTCGCCATGGTCGTTAAATCCTAATATCCTCAGCTTATTACAGAAGAAAATTAGGGTAGTCATATTTCCCCATCATCCCTTCCTCAACCGTCATACCAATCAGGTTCTCCTCCCGTCGTTATGTATCCAATTGTATAGTTTCAGCTACCTCATTAGTTTGCCCTACCACCATCTCTTTGTAAGATTTTGTCTCTTTCTTCACATCTTCTTTTTCACTGTCAAAGCCAAACTTTCTTAGACTCCCTTGTACAGTTTCTCCTCCTTTGAATCTTTTCACACATCTTTCTTGTAGATCATCATCCTCAACTCACTCCAATTGTGGTTTAGACTCAAATCCTAGTAATGAGTTCGAGAGACTCATCACAGAAACCCTAACAGACGTAGCCGAAATTTTACGCTCTTAATTTTAATTTTTGAGATGGATTACATGATTATGTTAAATCATTGATGGATAGATTTCCCTTTTTTTATTATTTGATAAAAAATAAAAACTAAATGTAACCTTATATTAGAATTAAACATATAATCAACACAATTTTTTATAACTATATTTTTTAAATATTAAATTAAAAATTAATATATACAAAATCATGTCAACAAAATTAAGTATTGACACTTATAATAATGCCACAATTATCAAGCTATTATGGAGGTATGAACCTAATTAACATGATAAGTTGATACAAGGGCACTATTATTAAGATATCACAAAATCTCCAAACCAAAACTGACAAGCAGCATTGGCAAAAGTGATGCACATATATTACCTCAATGAACTGGCAAGCCAGTAACAATTGTTCTTGACTTACAGAGAATTGACTTGCCAAAGCTAATATTGAAAGAAAACTCTTCATCGAGGAGGTTTAAAACTACAATGATGTATAAGTAAATTAAGATAAGACAAACCTCAAACCACTTGAAATAAATTGTTCTTTACAAATTGTCTTGTATGGATAAGTTGTCTACTAAATCTAGACTTGCTAGAATTGGTATTATAACAGATGGTCGAAACGCAAGAGCACGTGCTATTTGGTTGCAATATGACTTAAAAATGTAGAATAACATCCTTGAATGGTTGGGCTTTAAAGGAACATCACATGAGGGGACTGAAGAGAAAGTATAGTTAAGTAGTGAGACTAAAAAAAAAATATTGGCGCAGGCAGTTTCCCAAAGTAGTTGTGGCAGAGACAATCTATACCATTTGGAAAATGAGAAAACATCATCACTAGATGTCAAATGCACAAAAAGATTAGGTTCCATGTTAACTCTAGTGCAATTTGTATAACTAGAGCCTGCCAAAGTCCCAGTCTGCCCAGCCAAGGTCCTCCCCCTATATATGTTTGATTTGCAAACATGACTTTTGCACCAAAATGATCCCTTTTTCCCTACAGACATAAATTCCCATTTCAACGTCTTAGACTTCGAATTTTTCACGATTTTTTGCAGGCTTGTTAAACACAATATAGGAGCCCTCCCACAAAAAATTGTAATTTTTCGACTCCGGGTGAATTAATTATGAATTTTCTAAGCGCTCGATTTTCAAGAACGGGAAAGGCAGAAACCTTTCCTTAGCAATCGAATTTTGTGACGATTTTTTGCATGGACATCCCTCATAAAACAAGGAAAGGGTCTGCAAAATTTCGTAGCATTTCGATCATGCCTCGATTTAATTTGAATTTTCCCGCCATAGGACGGTTGTGTTCACCGTTCGGGGCAAAGGCACGAAGCCAGCAAACACAAACATCCGCGATACCATTCACACGCCCCCGCTTCAGCCAGATCCAACACCGCCGAACGTACCACCCCCCGCAATGCCAAGGCATGCAGGAAAATGGAAGCATCCAACGGCGCCGGTTCTGCCGCACTAGACATGAAAAACCAAACCAGGCTACCAGTCCACACGCGCGTCCTCGTCCTCGTCTTTGTCTAAGTCCAAGTCCAAATCATAGACTTCGCGCGCGTGTTGTTTTTTCCCAAGGCATAATTTCACACCGGATTTTGCCGTCCGAGCCACGTCCAAGCCGCGTCCGGACGAGGTCCAGACAAATTTTGACCTTCTGCCAAAGAGCGATTCGATGATTGGAATTCCAAAATTCCATGGGGTTTTGCGGGAAAACTTCCCCCGCAACTCCTTTCCGCCGTCAGGATCGTCCGTGGCATGCCTCGGACCTTCCGTCTGGCTAGCATGGGTATCGCAAAATCCTGTCAAATCTCAAATTTTTCTTAAGAACGATCGGCCCGGCGATGAAAATTTCCTCGATTTGATTTGATTTTGCGACTGGGGGGAGTTTGGAATTTGTTGGGACACCCATGGGCATGCCCCGTCGTTGTTGCTTATGCCCTGGTCACGCCTCCCAAAGTCCCAGTGTAACGCCCCGAATTTAATTAATTAGTTAATTAAATTATGGAAGGAATTATTTATTGGATTTAGCTGAAATTGGATTATTATGCTGATCGAAGATATTAAGTTTAAGTCGGATTTATTTAGTCGGTTTAATTGGAGGATAATAGTAAGAATAATATGATTTATTTATTGGACTAATTGATTTAAGTGAATTGGGTTGGATTAGTGTGTGGTAAATAGCAATGAGGAAGTGTGAATGATTGGCCCAATAAGAGTTATAGGAGTTATTTGGATTTTTTGGAAAATAAAGAAAAAGAAAAGAAATAGGTTTTTGTTGTACTGTACGAAGAAAATAAGGGTTTGGAGGAGAGGTGAAGAAGAGAGCCATGGCGGAAGAGAAAAGCCAGGGGAAGTCCAATTTTCGAAGCAAGTTTCTGTGGTGAGACACCTTAGCAAAACAAACGTTTCTCCCGATCCAACCGTTGGATCGTCGTGGTTCTTGGACACAGTGTTCCAGACTCGTAGAGGTAACTTCTGACCGGAGCGATTTTTGTTTTGATGATTTTAAGTCCGTCTGACAAAACAATTTCCGAACAGGTTTTTGGTGCGTCTCTGCACGTTGTTAGAGAAGATTTTTGGAGAAAAGTTGGAAGCGGCGGCATAAGCTATGGCAACCGGGAGAGTAGAGGAATCTCCAATCCAAAGGTAAGGGTGGGGTTCTTACTCTATAACCGGGGTTATGATGAACACGTATGTGGGATGGGGTTTATGAATTTGCCTCAGTGTCGGTGTTTGATTATGTGGTTGATTCTGAGTCCTTGGTTGTTATTCACAATTGGTTGCTCCGTGTTGATTTGAGGATGATTTGTAGGTTGCTGTTGTATTGTGTTTTAGTGGTGGAAAATTGTTATGTTGCTGTTATAAATGTTGTGTTCTTGAATTAAGTTGTAGAAATTCAATCAAATGAATTGGTAGTAATGCTTATTATTAGAAATAGTTGGCATGTGGTATAAGTTGCAGAAAGTGGAAAATAACACGAAGGAGCAATGGCAGAAGTATAAAGTAGCAGGCTGAATCGGTAGCCTAATTATAATGCGATAAAAGTAACTGTAGCAATAATGATGGCTTATATAGCGGTAATTCAAGTAACGGAGTTGTTGATAATTAACAAATAATAATAATAATTAAGTTGTTGGTGCCATGGTGGTAGATGTTGATAGAGAATATTAAGTTGATAGCTGCAGAGTTGTTACAACCTTGGTAGGAATAATTTGGTAGTAGTATAAGGACCGATGATGTAAGTTGGTGGACAATTAAGTATAAGTTGTTGAGTAGAATGTAGTATATGTTGCTATTAAGTAGTATAAATAAGACTTATGATAATAGTCGGTATGAGTAAGCGTTGTGTCGAGCTGTTGTTGTTATGTTGTTTCTAGTATGTTATTATTGAACATGATATAGTTGAATATGTTGTTAGTAAGTTGTTAGGAATATGTTGTCGTTGTTGAACAAGTTGTTATTACTATGTTGAAATGTTGTTGTTATATGTTGCTGTTGAATTGTCGTTGATTACGTTGATGATGTTGTAGGCCTATGGCCAATGTTGAATAAGTTGAAAATTAATTATGTTGTTCAGCGTTGTTATTGTCCCGACTTGTGGGCATGTTTAAGTTGTAGGTCGTATGACCAATGTTGGATTAAGTTGATGCATCTGTTGCATGTTCAAGTTGTTGTTTACGTTGTTGTTGTTGTCGTTGTTGTTGTTGTTTCGTTGTTGTTGTTATGACGTTGTGGTTGTTGTCGCATGCATACATTTGCATTGTTTACGTTGGCCTAGATGGCACCTGATTACGTTGGCCTTGATGGCACCCTGTTTACGTTGTTGAAATGCCTCGATAACCTGGCATATGTTTACGTTGGGAGTTTTACTCCAAATGGTACCACATGCATTTGCATAGTTGAGTCACATTCAATTTGTATGTCTGAGCTGTTGTTGATGTTTAAGTTGTTACCGTTGTTGTTGTTGTTGTTGTTGATGTTTAAGTTGTTACCGTTGTTGTTGTTGTCGATGTTTAAGTTGTTATCGTGTTGTTATTGTTGTTGCTATCTGATAAATTGTCGTTTGATATAAGTTGATGTGGTTATAAGTTGCTTTTGTGATTAAGTTATTGTTGGTTATAAGTTATGATTGCCATTAAGATGTTATTGCTGTTAAGTTGTCATTACTGTTAAGTTGTTGTTGTGATCAAGTCGTTGTTACTAAGTTGTTGTTATTAAGTTGTTGTTATTAAGTTGTTGTTACTAAGTTGTTGTGATCAAGTCGTTGTTACTAAGTTGTTGTTATTAAGTTGTTGTTATTAAGTTGTTGTTACTAAGTTATTGTTGCTAGTAAGTTGTATTGACTTAAGTCGCTTACTCGTTGTTGTATAATTGCTATGTAAAGTGGTAGAATTTGTATAATCCTAATCTAATATACTGTTTATCATACACCTGTTTATATTGTATGATATCTCACCCCTTCTGTAATGATGTTACCTATTATGGGTAATTGAGCAGGTACTCAAGAATAGCTGTGGAAGCGAAGTAACTTTATGAAGTCTTTAGTTGTTGTTAGTCGATTGGTGTCTTGCTCTGATACGTAGCACTCGGGATGGGATTATGATTGTTTATGTCGGTCATGTTGTTGTTATTATAAGACGATGAATAGTTGTTATTATTTGTTGTTGAAATTGTTTCTAATTGTTGTTATTACAATAATTCTTGAATAATTATAAATTGAAGTTTTGATTTTAGTTGGATAAAGTTGTATATGATTTATAAGTTGTGAACGCCGAATGCTATGTATCATAATAAAAGCAAATATAGGTTGGTTGTTTGTTGGAATAAGTTGAGAATGTAATGCCTCATGTTTAATGTTTGAAATTTCCGCATTCTGATTTAAATATAACGTTGGGTAGATTTGGGGTGTTACATTAGTGGTATCAGAGCAGGTCGGTCTGTCCGGCCAGTGTGTATAATGTTATTTATCCCTTGGTACGCGACAAGTGTGTACAACACTGTCGGTACTTGTTTGTTTTCTAGTCGTTTGTTTGTAGGAGTGGGCTTGAAGCCAAGTGGGGGAGAAGCTAGCGCTTCTCTTGGATGTTTCAAGTGTGAACAGTTGGTTCGGTGTAATAGGAATTGCATAAGTGCGAGTATTGGCGAGATGGCATGATTTTTCCAATTTTGAAGGAAGCACGGATTTAAGATTTTAATGTCGCGGTAGAGTTGATGTATCCTTGAGATGGAATAACTATGACTTGTCGTTGGACGAGAGGTTGGATTAATTAGAAGATACTCTTGGGAGTTAACCATTCGAAGTCAAACCATGCGAAGTTAGGAATTGTTTGGATGAGTCGATGCGGATTTTTATGCCGGTGAGGATGGTTGGGAATTTTTGGAAGCAAGGGAGAAAGGTAGAACCCATGTTTATCACTTCCAATCTGTATTTTCGTATTTATGGAACAGCCTTCACTAATCAGGTGATAACTTTTCGCTCGTAACTCCGATGGACACGATTCTGGACTTTTCGGAAAGCTTGCGAAATTCCCTACAGTTTTCATATAAACTTTGTCTGCTACATGTTTTCGACGAGGGAGAAAGATGCGTTTGAAGTTTTGGATCTGATGCTGAATTTAGTACAGACTGGTATACGGGATTCCTTGACCAGCCATGTTATACAAGTGATAACTTTTTACTCGTAACTCGGATTTAAGCGATTCTTGAATTTCTGGAATCTACATGAAATTCCCTTCAGTTTAGTATATCATTTTGTATCAGGAAGGTCTGTATCGAGGGAGATATTTGTGTTGGCAGTTGAGCGCTTTTTGTTAGAATTTTAAAAGGCTGCGATGTTTCACCGGTGCTGGTGAATTGCGAAGTTGTCAGTGGAATTTTATTGCTCGTGACGTCGACGTTTGGATGATGATGTAAAGATGAGTTGTTACAGGTTTTGTTGTTGGATCATATAAGTGGATTGCAGAGTCAACTAGAAGAAAATTTTGGAAGTTTTGTCGCTAACCGAATGATGAGATGACGATGTTAAGATCGTGATTAGAATATGATAAAATGTGAGATTGTGGAGATCAGTGAAGTTATAAGACTAAGAATTTATTGACATTGCTTAAGTTCTCTACTTGAATAAATTTTCGTGGAGCAAAGTGATTTGGATTATACTTGGTATAGTGACGTTTCTGTATTAGAAGATATTTAAGAATTGTGTTGTGCTGCGTGCGTCGAGGAAACTATGGAGTGAATTCTTGGACGTTATGCTCAGGTGACTTGAGCCAAGTGATAAAGTGCGCTATTATAGTTTAGTAATGATGGGTTATACTTCATCATGATTGTCGGCTAACTATTGACAAATTGAGGAATTGATCACCCTTAATCTCTTGTTAATAGTAGACGGAATTGTATTGGATGTTATGTACTTATCTTACTATCTTAATGGTGTGTAAAGTGATGGATGTGAATGAAACTTGGTTGAAGCTTGTGAATCATATAAGTTGGCAGGAACTTTAATGAGGACAGTGAACTAAGGTTGGATGATCAGGGTTGCGCAGCTGAAGCGTGAGGTGTCAGGATGATTGTGTCGGATAGATTTTCGAGGACGAAAATATTCTAAGTGGGGGAGAGTTGTAACGCCCCGAATTTAATTAATTAGTTAATTAAATTATGGAAGGAATTATTTATTGGATTTAGCTGAAATTGGATTATTATGTTGATCGAAGATATTAAGTTTAAGTCGGATTTATTTAGTCGGTTTAATTGGAGGATAATAGTAAGAATAATATGATTTATTTATTGGACTAATTGATTTAAGTGAATTGGGTTGGATTAGTGTGTGGTAAATAGCAATGAGGAAGTGTGAATGATTGGCCCAATAAGAGTTATAGGAGTTATTTGGATTATTTGGAAAATAAAGAAAAAGAAAAGAAATAGGTTTTTGTTGTACTGTACGAAGAAAATAAGGGTTTGGAGGAGAGGTGAAGAAGAGAGCTATGGCGGAAGAGAAAAGCCAGGGGAAGTCCAATTTTCGCAGCAAGTTTCTGTGGTGAGACACCTTAGCAAAACAAACGTTTCTCCCGATCCAACCGTTGGATCGTCGTGGTTCTTGGACACATCGTTCCAGACTCGTAGAGGTAACTTCTGACCTGAGCGATTTTCGTTTTGATGATTTTAAGTCCGTCTGACAAAACGATTTCCGAACAGGTTTTTGGTGCGTCTCTGCACGTTGTTAGAGAAGATTTTCGGAGAAAAGTTGGAAGCGGCGGCATAAGCTATGGCAACCGGGAGAGTAGAGGAATCTCCAATCCAAAGGTAAGGGTGGGGTTCTTACTCTATAACCGGGGTTATGATGAACACGTATGTGGGATGGGGTTTATGAATTTGCCTCAGTGTCGGTGTTTGATTATGTGGTTGATTCTGAGTCCTTGGTTGTTATTCACAATTGGTTGCTCCGTGTTGATTTGAGGATGATTTGTAGGTTGCTGTTGTATTGTGTTTTAGTGGTGGAAAATTGTTATGTTGCTGTTATAAATGTTGTGTTCTTGAATTAAGTTGTAGAAATTCAATCAAATGAATTGGTAGTAATGCTTATTATTAGAAATAGTTGGCATGTGGTATAAGTTGCAGAAAGTGGAAAATAACACGAAGGAGCAATGGCAGAAGTATAAAGTAGCAGGCTGAATCGGTAGCCTAATTATAATGCGATAAAAGTAACTGTAGCAATAATGATGGCTTATATAGCGGTAATTCAAGTAACGGAGTTGTTGATAATTAACAAATAATAATAATTAAGTTGTTGGTGCCATGGTGGTAGATGTTGATAGAGAATATTAAGTTGATAGCTGCAGAGTTGTTACAACCTTGGTAGGAATAATTTGGTAGTAGTATAAGGACCGATGATGTAAGTTGGTGGACAATTAAGTGTAAGTTGTTGAGTAGAATGTAGTATATGTTGCTATTAAGTAGTATAAGTAAGACTTAAAATAATAGTCGGTATGAGTAAGCGTTGTGTCGAGTTGTTGTTGTTATGTTGTTTCTAGTATGTTATTATTGAACATGATATAGTTGAATATGTTGTTAGTAAGTTGTTGGGAATATGTTGTCGTTGTTGAACAAGTTGTTATTACTATGTTGAAATGTTGTTGTTATATGTTGCTGTTGAATTGTCGTTGATTACGTTGATGATATTGTAGGCCTATGGCCAATGTTGAATAAGTTGAAAATTAATTATGTTGTTCAGCGTTGTTATTGTCCCGACTTGTGGGCATGTTTAAGTTGTAGGTCGTATGACCAATGTTGGATTAAGTTGATGCATATGTTGCATGTTCAAGTTGTTGTTTACGTTGTTGTTGTCGATGTTGTTGTTGTTTCGTTGTTGTTGTTATGACGTTGTGGTTGTTGTCGCATGCATACATTTGCATTGTTTACGTTGGCCTAGATGGCACCTGATTACGTTGGCCTTGATGGCACCCTGTTTACGTTGTTGAAATGCCTCGATAACCTGGCATATGTTTACGTTGGGAGTTTTACTCCAAATGGTACCATATGCATTTGCATAGTTGAGTCACATTCGATTTGTATGTCTGAGCTGTTGTTGATGTTTAAGTTGTTACCTTTGTTGTTGTTGATGATGTTTAAGTTGTTACCGTTGTTGTTGTTGTCGATGTTTAAGTTGTTATCGTGTTGTTGTTGTTGCTATCTGATAAATTGTCGTTTGATATAAGTTGATGTGGTTATAAGTTGCTTTTGTGATTAAGTTATTGTTGGTTATAAGTTATGATTTCCATTAAGTTGTTATTGCTGTTAAGTTGTCATTACTGTTAAGTTGTTGTTGTGATCAAGTCGTTGTTACTAAGTTGTTGTTATTAAGTTGTTGTTATTAAGTTGTTGTTACTAAGTTGTTGTGATCAAGTCGTTGTTACTAAGTTGTTGTTATTAAGTTGTTGTTATTAAGTTGTTGTTACTGTTAGACGCTGGCCTTAGGATCTAGAGGGGGGGTGAATAGATCGTTCACAGTTTTACGGATTTAAACGACTTTTCAGCGGAAGTTAATTCTGAATCGACTCGCGTCTATTCCGAACCACTATCGAAACGATTATATATGTGTTTAAAAACCATTCAAAGACTTGAAGTAAATGATAAGAGTATATGTCGCAGAACCAAGACGTTTCTCTTATGAAAATCAGATTAACTTTTTGTATGATGGACAATGTTTGCAATGCAGTAAGAGTGATAGAAGCAAATATACAAACACTTGGTGATAATGATCAAATTGAAGGTAATTCAATGTGTGATGGATTGTGATGTTTATGAACGAACTTAATTCACAATCTTAACACTCGAATCGTTGATCAATTTGCTATTATAACCAAATATGAACAGAATGTAAATGAAAAAGTAAAAGCGACAAGAACACGATATTTGTTTAGGCAGTTCGTCGATCGTCCTCGCTACGACTACGTCTGCCCCCAATTCCAAATTGAAATTGGGTAATCTTTCATTAATGTTGAAAGTAGTATATACAAAGAAGATAACAAAGCGATAAACGATAAACCAATTATGTCGATCCTTTGAATCTTCTTCCCCCTTAATCTTGAGCCAGATCAAGGTTATCCAAGAGCTTCACTTTGATTCCCTTCTGCAGTGTCTTGATTCCTTGAACTCCCCGTTCCTCAATCGTTACACTCAGCCGAATCCTCAATGAACGCCTCTTGATAAAAAACCCCAAGAACCACCCGTCGTGGAGGACAAAACCCGCAGATTTTATTCACCAACAAACCCCACGAACCTTCACCCACTAGGAATCTTCAATTCCGTTCCATGGACGTTATCGAACTCATCACTAACCCGCAACGCAAGAATGATTATGTGTAATTGTGTTGGAGATGATGAAGAACGAAGATGAGAAGCGTTTGTGTATCTTTCAGTCGTTGGTGTTGTCTTGAATAATTACCCTTGCACAATATATATGATTGCATAACAGTTAGAACCAAGAAAAACTGATTTTTGAACTTTCTTGATCAGTTAGGTCGACCACTTGTAGTGCTTAGGTCGACCTAACAGAGCTTTCAGAGTTTTGCTCCCAGTTAGGTCGACCTGTTGAAGGAGTAGGTCGACCAGAATCCTCTTCTGATGCATTCTGGGGACATTTTCACAGATTAGGTCGACCTAGTTGATGTGTAGGTCGACCTAACAGGCTGGTATGTAAAATTCATCAATTTAGGTCGACCTAAATGATGTGTGGGTCGACCTAGCAGGAGTATATGAATTTTTCCCCATTTTAGGTCGACCTGGGTTGATGGTAGGTCGACCTAAATGCTGTTTTTCTGCATTCTTCATGTTTAGCTTGTGTTGAGTCAACCTTTAAACATATAAACATAATGGGTTGACCTATGAGTGATCAATGCTTGCTTTTCTTTGAGTTTTCTGCTTCCGTCTTGTTGTTTGAATGCTTATTTGAGTTTGCCATGAATCAAAAACATCTTTGAGTGTATTCTGGTATTCACATACTCCCCCTTTTTGATGATGGCAAACCATTCATCTAAGCTTTGGTAGCAAGTGATAAAGACTCAACAGAGCTCCCCCGTACATCCAGCATCTATCTCTCAACACGGCAATCTCTCAATAAAGCTCCCCCGTGCATCCAGCATCTATCTCCCCCTTTGTCAACATCAAAAAGAGAAAACAAGAGAATAGGAGAGTAACAAGAGAACCATAGATAATAATGCTAGCATGTACAGTATAGAAGGTAAAAGGTAGTTAATGATAGCATGAGACACATATGTGAGCAGGAGCAGTTTTTATGCATGAAGTCACTATAAGCATGTTAATTGATAGCATATTATAGTATCAATAATATTTTTGGAAGTGAACAACAATTACGTTACCGCTTTTTCAATATGACGCCTGGCTTGATGATGAACTACCTTTACGCTAAGAAAAATGTTAGCAAGAAAAATAGATATATACATAAAGTAAAGAAATAATATTAAGAGAAAACAAACGTAATTAGCCCAAATTAGAGATATCGAGTATCCCTAATTCCCTACGAATGTTGAAGTATTGCTCCGTTGCTAGAGGTTTGGTGAAGATGTCAGCTAGTTGCTTCTTGCTTTCTACATGTTCAAAAGTAACGTCTCCTTTCTCTACATGATCTCGTAGAAAGTGATGCCTTATTTCAATATGTTTGGTACGTGAGTGTAAGACAGGATTTTTACTCAAGTTTATGGCGCTTGTGTTGTCGCACATGATAGGTATGTGATCAAGCTTAATACCAAAATCAAGAAGTTGTTGCTTGAGCCATAATATTTGTGCACAGCAGCTTCCAGCAGCTACATATTCTGCCTCAGCAGTGGATAATGCAACCGATACTTGTTTCTTACTATGCCAACTTATTAATGAGTTTGAGAATAGATGACACGTTCCACTAGTGCTTTTTCTATCGGATTTGCAGCCAGCAAAATCTGAATCGGAGAATCCTACCAAATGACACTCATTTCCTTTTGGATACCATAGGCCATATGTAGTAGTTCCGCGTAAGTATCGCAGAATTCTTTTGACAGCTTTCAAGTGAGATTCTTTTGGACAAGATTGATATCTTGCACACATACACACACTAAACATAATGTCTGGTCTTGAGGCAGTAAGATACAATAGTGAACCTATCATACCTCGGTATAATTTCACGTCAACCTCTTTACCTTTCTCATCTTTGTCTAGATTTGTATTTGTTGCCATAGGTGTGTCAATTTCCTTTGCTTCACTCATTCCAAATCTTTTGAGCAGCTCCGTACAATATTTAGTTTGATTCACAAACGTTCCATGACTGAGTTGCTTGATTTGTAGGCCAAGGAAGAAATTTAGCTCACCCATGAGACTCATCTCAAATTCACTCTGCATAAGCTTAGAAAAGTCTTTGACAAGTTTTGCATTAGTGGACCCAAATATAATATCATCTACATAAATTTGGACTAAGAGAATATCCTTATCTTTTCTTTTAATAAAGAGAGTAGTATCAACTTTACCTCTAGAGTACCCTTGACTAAGGAGAAATTTGCTCAAACGTTCGTACCAAGCCCGAGGGGCTTGTTTAAGACCGTATAGAGCACGTTTCAGCTTATAAACATGAGTTGGATACATGTAATTCTCAAAGCCGGGTGGCTGAGCAACATAGACTTCTTCATTTATATAGCCATTTAGAAAGGAACTCTTAACATCCATTTGGAATAGTTTGAAGTCTTTACAACAAGCATAAGCAAGTAAGAGGCGAATAGCTTCGAGACGTGCTACAGGAGCGTATGTCTCTTCATAATCAATACCTTCCTCTTGATTGTAACCTTGGGCAACTAATCTAGCTTTGTTTCTAGTAATAACACCGTTTTCATCAAGTTTGTTACGAAAAACCCATCTAGTGCCTATTACTTGATGATCTCCCGGATGAGGGACTAAGTCCCAAACATCATTCCGTTTAAATTGGTTTAATTCTTCTTGCATGGCCATTTGCCAATGCTCATCAAGTAATGCATCCTTAGCGTTTTTCGGCTCAACTTGTGAAACAAAAGCAAAATGATGACAGAAGTTACTTATCTTTGAGCGTGTTGTAACGCCCCTTGAGATGTCTCCTATTATATTGTCAATTGGATGGTCTTTCACGTTTGTCCAGGCCTTGGGAAGTTCTTCATTGTTTGAGATGATTTCTTTTTCATTTTCATTGTGAGACTCATCTTTCTCTCTCTCAGCATCTTTCTTTACAATACTTTCATCCTCATCTTCCTTATCCTTGACAATGTCTTCAGTGGATGGGCCTGCACCATTAAATGAAAGACCTTTCTCGACATATTTTGCATAAGATTCATCAAAAGAAACGTGTACTGACTCTTCTACTATAAGTAATCTCTTATTATATATTCGATATGCTTTGCTAGATTGTGAGTAACCAAGGAATATGCCCTCATCAGCTTTAGCATCGAATTTGCCGAGATTATCCTTACCATTGTTCAAAACAAAACACTTGCAACCGAATACATGGAGATGAGATACATTTGGTTTTCTACCTTTTAGTAATTCATAGGGAGTTTTGTTCAGTATAGGACGTATTGTTATCCTATTCAAAACATAACATGCTGTACTAATCGCGTCAGCCCAGAAGTACTTTGGTAGATTACCCTCATTCAGCATTGTTCTTGCCAGCTCCTCTAGAACTCGATTTTTACGTTCAACTACTCCGTTTTGTTGAGGTGTTCTAGGAGCTGAAAAGTTATGCTCAATTCCATGTTTATCACAATATTTTTCAAAAAGAACGTTTTCAAACTCTCCACCGTGATCACTTCGAATTGCAACTATTTTGTTGTTCATTTTGTTTTGACATAATCTTGCAAATTGTGTGAAAGATGGAAAAGTTTGATCCTTACTAGGTAAAAAGATTGTCCAACAAAATCTCGAGTAATCATCGACAATGACAAAACCATAGGTGTTTCCACCTATGCTTTTAGTCCTTGAAGGGCCAAAGAGATCCATGTGAAGTAGTTCAAGAGGGCGTGATGTTGAAACCACGTTCTTTGATTTAAAAGAGATTTTTGTTTGCTTTCCCTTTTGACAAGCATCACATAGATGATCTTTTGAAAACTTCATTTTGGGTAAGCCGATTACTAAATCTTTTGAGACAACTTTATTTAGTAAGTCAAAATTTATGTGGGCGAGACGTCTATGCCAAAGCCATGAGTCATCGCCTAGAGCAACTAGACATTTGGTACTAGACTTAGATACCTCATCCAAGTTTAGCATGTAGATGTTGTTTACTCTTAAGCCCTTAAACATAATGTCTCTTTTCTTAGTATGTTCTATTGTGCATCCAGAATTTGTAAACATTACTTTAAAATCTTTGTCGCACAATTGACTTATACTTAAAAGATTATGTTTAAGACCTTCTACTAGTAGCACATCGGTTATAGTAGTGGTAGAAGGGTTACCTACACTTCCTTTACCAAGTATGGCTCCCCGATTGTTATCTCCATAGGTGACATACCCCTTTTTCTTTGCTTGAAACTCAACGAAAAGAGATAGGTCTCCAGTCATGTGTCTTGAACATCCGCTATCAAGGAACCACAACCTTTCGGCAGTGTCAAGACACTTTTCCTGCAAGATTAATTTAAAGAGGGAGGTCCCCAATTTTCATTGGGTCCTTGGTAGTGAGTACACAATTTGTTGCACTTAGGCAACCATTGAAATACTCCTTTAGGAACTAAAATTCTCCTAAATTTGCATTTTTCAATGGTATGTCCCTCTTTGCAACAATAATGACAGGTAATATGATGAGAATATGGAGTTTTGCTAGTTGATACTTTTGGTACAAAAGTGTATTTGCTATATAAAGGAGTATACGATCTTTTGAACTTATTTGGATCAACCGCAAAAGTCACTTTTGGTTGTAGAGCCTTGTCTAACTTGGCTTTTAGATCTCTTACTTCTTTTTGCCAAATGTGACATGTCTCACAACCAAACCATGATGTAGGATCTATTTCAACTTTGTCCTTTTGAGTGTCTAGCATAGATTGTTTTAAAGCTTCCATATCCTTTTCGGTTTTCTCAACTTTTGATTCAAGATATGAAAATATTTTCTTATTTGAGGCCTAAAGTTTGAAAGCTTTAATTGCATCTCTATGTAATTCTTCAAAAGCAAGTTTTAGTTGAGAATGAGATACCTTATCTACGAGTTCAGGTTTAAGATGACTTACAGCTTTCTTTTTCTTGTTTTGATGAGCCATGAAACATAGGTTTGCTGATTCTTCTTCATCGCTTGATGAGCTTTCACTAGATGAATCACTTTCCCATGCTATGTAAGCTCTTTTAGATTTGTTATGACCTTTGCTTTGGTTCTTCTCCTTTTCTTTCTTAAGGTATGGACAATCCGGTTTGTAGTGACCGTCTTTCCCACAATTGAAGCAAAGACCTTTGATCTTTCCTTTGTTGTCGTCATCTTGTTTGAACATGTTTGATTGCTTTCTATAGTTGATCAATCCTTTGTCGGAATGTTTTGCTCCATTTTTCTTTAGATATTTGTTGTATCTTCGCACAAACAGTCCCATTTCCTCATCATCGGAGTCTTCGTCATCACTTGTGTCACTATCCTTTGGCTCTCGTTTTGAGGTCTTGGAGCTCGAAGCTTTTAGAGCTATTGACTTCTTCTCTACCTCTTTCTCCATGTTCTTTTCTTTCTTTGTCCTCTTCTCATGCATGTCAAGGCATTTAAGATGCTGTTCATGTTCCTCTAGTTTACCAAACAGAGTGGTAATGTCTAAAGTGTTGAGATCATTTGCTTCCTTAATTGCTGTAACTTTGGGTTGCCATTCCCTGTTCAAACACCTTAAGATTTTGTTAGTAGCAACTGCATTGGAAACAGGTCTATCAAGAGAATTTAATCGATTTTTCAGATGAACGAATCTCTTCTGCATGTTTTCGATGGATTCACCATCTTCCATGTGGAAGAGTTCGAACTCTTGAGTTAACGTATTGATCCTAGCTAGTTTGACATCATCCGTTCCCTCGTGGGCAACTTGCAATGTGTCCCACATAGCTTTAGCTGATCTACAATGGGAAACGCGATAGTATTCATCAACTCCTAGAGCTGAGATTAGAATGTTTCTCGCTTTCCAATCGTATGCATATCTCTTTTCATCTTCAGCATTCCAAGTATCTTCTGGTTTTGGAACAACTGCACCAGCTGCATTTGTCATGGTGATCTGAAATGGACCATTGACAATAGCTGTCCAGATGTTCCTATCAATTGCATTGATATGGACACACATACAATCCTTCCAATAGCCGTAGTTTTCACCGTTGAAAACTGGAGCTCTATTATGAGCCCCTTTAGGTCCGGAAGCCATCTTTCCAATAAGTGTTTCACGTAGCACGGAATAAACCAGAGCTCTTGATGCCACTTGTTAGACGCTGGCCTTAGGATCTAGAGGGGGGGTGAATAGATCGTTCACAGTTTTACGGATTTAAACGACTTTTCAGCGGAAGTTAATTCTGAATCGACTCGCGTCTATTCCGAACCACTATCGAAACGATTATATATGTGTTTAAAAACCAGTCAAAGACTTGAAGTAAATGATAAGAGTATATGTCGCAGAATCAAGACGTTTCTCTTATGAAAATCAGATTAACTTTTTGTATGATGGACAATGTTTGCAATGCAGTAAGAGTGATAGAAGCAAATATACAAACACTTGGTGATAATGATCAAATTGAAGGTAATTCAATGTGTGATGGATTGTGATGTTTATGAACGAACTTAATTCACAATCTTAACACTCGAATCGTTGATCAATTTGCTATTATAACCAAATATGAACAGAATGTAAATGAAAAAGTAAAAGCGACAAGAACACGATATTTGTTTAGGCAGTTCGTCGATCGTCCTCGCTACGACTACGTCTGCCCCCAATTCCAAATTGAAATTGGGTAATCTTTCATTAATGTTGAAAGTAGTATATACAAAGAAGATAACAAAGCGATAAACGATAAACCAATTATGTCGATCCTTTGAATCTTCTTCTCCCTTAATCTTGAGCCAGATCAAGGTTATCCAAGAGCTTCACTTTGATTCCCTTCTGCAGTGTCTTGATTCCTTGAACTCCCCGTTCCTCAATCGTTACACTCAGCCGAATCCTCAATGAACGCCTCTTGATAAAAACCCCCAAGAACCACCCGTCGTGGAGGACAAAACCCGCAGATTTTATTCACCAACAAACCCCACGAACCTTCACCCACTAGGAATCTTCAATTCCGTTCCATGGACGTTATCGAACTCATCACTAACCCGCAACGCAAGAATGATTATGTGTAATTGTGTTGGAGATGATGAAGAACGAAGATGAGAAGTGTTTGTGTATCTTTCAGTCGTTGGTGTTGTCTTGAATAATTACCCTTGCACAATATATATGATTGCATAACAGTTAGAACCAAGAAAAACTGATTTTTGAACTTTCTTGATCAGTTAGGTCGACCACTTGTAGTGCTTAGGTCGACCTAACAGAGCTTGCAGAGTTTTGCTCCCAGTTAGGTCGACCTGTTGAAGGAGTAGGTCGACCAGAATCCTCTTCTGATGCATTCTGGGGACATTTTCACAGATTAGGTCGACCTAGTTGATGTGTAGGTCGACCTAACAGGCTAGTATGTAAAATTCATCAATTTAGGTCGACCTAAATGATGTGTGGGTCGACCTAGCAGGAGTATATGAATTTTTCCCCATTTTAGGTCGACCTGGGTTGATGGTAGGTCGACCTAAATGTTGTTTTTCTGCATTCTTCATGTTTAGCTTGTGTTGAGTCAACCTTTAAACATATAAACATAATGGGTTGACCTATGAGTGATCAATGCTTGCTTTTCTTTGAGTTTTCTACTTCCGTCTTGTTGTTTGAATGCTTATTTGAGTTTGCCATGAATCAAAAACATCTTTGAGTGTATTCTGGTATTCACAGTTACTAAGTTGTTGTTGCTAGTAAGTTGTATTGATTTAAGTCGCTTACTCGTTGTTGTATAATTGCTATGTAAAGTGGTAGAATTTGTATAATCCTAATCTAATATACTGTTTATCATACACCTGTTTATATTGTATGATATCTCACCCCTTCTGTAATGATGTTACCTATTATGGGTAATTGAGCAGGTACTCAAGAATAGCTGTGGAAGCGAAGTAACTTTATGAAGTCTTTAGTTGCTGTTAGTCGATTGGTGTCTTGCTCTGATACGTAGCACTCGGGATGGGATTATGATAGTTTATGTCGGTCATGTTGTTGTTATTATAAGACGATGAATAGTTGTTATTATTTGTTGTTGAAATTGTTTCTAATTGTTGTTATTACAATAATTCTTGAATAATTATAAATTGAAGTTTTGATTTTAGTTGGATAAAGTTGTATATGATTTATAAGTTGTGAACGCCGAATGCTATGTATCATAATAAAAGCAAATATAGGTTGGTTGTTTGTTGGAATAAGTTGAGAATGTAATGCCTCATGTTTAATGTTTGAAATTTCCGCATTCTGATTTAAATATAACGTTGGGTAGATTTGGGGTGTTACACCCAGTCTGCCTAGCCAAGGGCCTCCCCCTATATATGTTTGATTTGCAAACCTGACTTTTGCAGCAAAATTGTCCCTTTTTCCCTGCAGACATAAATTCTCATTTCAACGTCTTAGACTTCGAATTTTTTCACGATTTTTTGTAGGCTTGTTAAACACAATATAAGAGCCCCTCCCACAAAAAATTGTAATTTTTTGACTTCGGGTGAATTAATTATGAATTTTCTAAGCGCCCGATTTTCAAGAACGGGAAAGGCAGAAACCTTGCCTTAGGAATCAAATTTTGTGACGAATTTTTGCATGGACATCCCTCATAACACAAGGAAAGGATCTGCAAAGTTTCGTAGTATTTCAATCATGCCTCGATTTAATTTGAATTTTACACCAAAACGCCTGATTTTCAAGAACGGGAAAGGCGGAAACCTTGCCTTAGGAATCGAATTTTGTGACGATTTTTTGCATGGACATCCCTCATAACACAAGGAAAGGATCTGCAAAGTTTCGTAGCATTTCTATCATGCCTCGATTTAATTTGAATTTTTCACCGAAACGCCCAATTTTCAATAACTGGAAAGGCGAAAACCTTGCCTTAGGAATCAAATTTTGTGACGAATTTTCGCATGTACATCCCTCATAACACAAGGAAAGGATCTGAAAAGTTTCATAGCATTTCGATCATGCCTCGATTTAATTTGAATTTTTCATCGAAACGCACGATTTTCAAGAACGGGAAAGGCGGAAACCTTGCCTTAGAAATCGAATTTTGTGACGATTTTTTGCATGGACATCCCTCATAACACAAGGAAAGGATCTGCAAAGTTTCGTAGCATTTCAATCATGCCTCGATTTAATTTGAATTTTTCACCGAAACGCCCGATTTTTAAGAACGGGAAAGGCGGAAGCCTTGCCTTAGGAATCGAATTTTGTCTGATAAGAGAATCACTCAGAGTAGGAGACACACCTAAAAAGAGATGATGGAACCACTTTCTATCCTTCAATTGATGATGGATAGTCAACATCATACACATCACACACTAAAAAATAAAAACAAGGTCCCTTAAAATAAACTCTTTTTTTAATCAAATCTAATACACTACATGATGCTAATTATTAACAGAAAATTCATACACAAATACACAAATGCTAAATCTTATCCTCTTAAACTACAAAAGTGGAAGTTGAAGAAAGATCGTACAAAAAATAACTCCAAAATCACATAAGTCAGCTCTAGATATCTAAGACTATACACAAAAAGTAGTCTTGGTGTTAGTACCTCTGAAAGAAAAATAGGAACAGAACATTTGAGCACCAAATAAGAAAATCAATGCATACCACACATATTTTAGTTTGAATGTAACACAAGACAAAATACCATATCACTTGAAACTCAACCGAAAAATTGAGTAAATTTGTTAGAACAGTGATTGTCAACAACTTGACTATCTTTGTGTTGATTGATTTTCCTCTCCAAACTATTGCCATTGAGTAAGAGTTTTAGATGGTTGAATAATCTTTGCAGCAGAGTTAGATATAAGAGTGTATGGTGGAGTGATAGTCAACATTGGGACGGGGAGTGGTTGGCACATAAAGACCCATATTCTTTGAGGACCGTGGTTGCTACAGAAAGACTCGTATTCTTTGGGGACCTCTCTTCATCGCCAGCAATAAATGGCTTGGAGTTCCTATTAGCTTTATATTTGTCTGCACTCTCTTGAAATTTTTCTACGATGAATGACCAAAAACAATTTGGAATGAATAAATGACAAGAAGGAAAATCTAGACCATCTATTACATACATTTAGCTACAATTATGCACAACATACCTTCTACCTTTCATTCTCTTTTTTCTGCTTTAAGGTATTGTAATCTTCAAGCATGGAAAGCAGTAGGGTCTTAAAGCATATCCATAACACATAAAGTGTTGACTTTATTTGACAAATGTAATACATTATGTAATAAAATTGAGAAGGCTAAATCATAAAATTTAAACAAATGATTTTGCTAAAAATACTCACTCCATCATACAAAAACTCCAATCCTCTTTCTTTCTCCCATGCTGCAACTTTTAAAATTAATGCCTTTATCATCGCTGTTACAAAAATACAAATTAGGACCAAGCCCACACAATTTAGAAACTACATAAAATCAAACTTCTCTAAATGCATTGTACTCACTTGTTAAATCACTAAATCAATAGTCAACCGAAAATGGTCCCAAAAATAGCAAACACTTAGTTATATGAATTAGATTGATTATACAATCAGTAACAAGAGAATAAGATAGTGCAATTGTTTTGGAACTTAGGGTCCGTTTGATTCAACGAAGGGGAGAGGAGGGAAGAAAATTTAATAGAGGGGAGGGGAAGGGAGGAGGGAGAATTTAACTAAATATATGTTTGGTTCAAAGAAGGGGAGGGGAGATAAGAGATTTTGAACAACATGTATGTTTGGTTCACAAGGAGAGGAGAGAGATTTTAAAATCAAATTATGTTTTTATCCTTATAAATATTGTTATTTGTACTTAGTAAAAATAATTCTAAATAACAATAGTATTGAGTAAATTTCACCACATAAAAACTTGTTTATTGATAAACCATACTATAACAGTAAAGAACAACACACATTAGTTGAACTATATATCTTCAACGCAAATCAAATCCTTATCTAGTTTTGATGATTTATCTAACTCAATAAAATAATTTCTATAATTAAAAATAGATTAAATAATGTTAGAATGTTAAAAAAATTGGACAAATAATATTAAACTTAAAACTTTTATATATAACATAAAGATACATATTATTATTATTATTATTATTATTATTATTATTATTATTATTATTTATTATTATTATTAATATAATAAAAAACTTTATTACTATTATATATTATAAATAAGAACTTATATAAGTATGTTATTATTATAAGAAAAACATAATATCAAAAAGAAAAACTCAACAAAATAAAAAAGAAAAAATTCACCTGAGAGCAACAACACACAAATAATAACCGCACAATAGAAGAAAAACGAATCGTAAAATAACACAGAAAAAAATCTAGTCTTTAATAATTCAATAAGAATAATCTTGGAATTAAAAAAATAATTGATGATAAAATAAAAAAAAATAATAAGATTATGATTAATGAATCTTTCATCACCTCCAAATCCCTCTAATTTGGAGGGGAGAAAAAAATGAGTCTAAGAGAGATTTTCTTCCCTCCACTTCCCTTATAAAAAAATAACCAAAAATATCCACTTCATCTACAATATGTGAAATGTGGTAATGGGAAGTTGTAAACAAAAAAACTAACTAACCAACTAAATTAAAAACTATTTTATTTCACCAATATATAAACATTTAGAAATGGAATAATAATGTCCCTTGAACACAAATCATATGTTAAAAAATGCATAAGACACGTGTCACATATTCAACTCTTTATATATGTGAGTCTTACAGTTATATTTATTATTTTTTAAAAACCATGTCCAACAAGTAGGAGAACTTAGTGCTCTTGTGACACATCCAACAAACAAGTAGATGAGGCACACTCAAATAATGACATCTTGAAAATAAGAAGTAAATGATAAAAGAAATGTACATTACAAAAATGTGAGTTATGGTATCTCTTCTGACCGAACATGTAGCCCATATTCTCAACCACCCCACTTCTAGTATGCATAAACACTGTAATTCACATGATTTTTGAATGGCGAAATTCACCCACAATGAAATATCTAGCTGTTGATGATGATTATAAAGTCATTCAATTTGAATGTAATGCTATTCTCAAAAAGTCTTGATCACATTTAGAAGACGATAGGTTGTGCCAAAAGAATCAACTTGCATGAGAGATATCATGTTTCTCCAAAGTCTTTTAGCTAGATGTCACGGCAATGAGTTCAATCTCACACACAATATATGAATCCGACCTACGAGTTTATGAGCATTTTATTGCCAGATATAAGATATTAGATCGAACTCTAGTCGGTCGAAGAGTAGTTTCGGATTCAAACAGAAATTAACATGCAGTCGAAGGCCGCTGACATGCTGGTGTCAAAGACCTACATACCGTAGTCGAAGTGTGTTCTAGTATGTGGGGGTATAAATACTGAGATTGTTAGTATTTCGAATTGGACCTGTTTGTTATGTCCAATTGTTTAAATTAGCTTGTACCTTAAGTTATCTTGTAATGGGTATTAATGAAAAAGCCATTTAGTTTAGTATGTTAGGTTTATTATAAATAGCATACTAGTCTCTCATCATTGCATATTACAAATCCTAATTTAGGGTAAAAGGGTTATTTGTTATTCTTGTAACACTTGTAATCTTGATCAAAGAGAAAGTAAAGAATAACAGTTATAACCAGTTCCTTTGTGTTTTTATCGCTCCCCTACTTTTTCTTACCCTTGTGAGTTTCTTGCCGAAAGAAACCTATTATACTTTGTGATTCTGGCATCATTTTTCACAACAAATTGATGTGGTAAGTGTGGAGAAGAAGCACTCAACAAAGTACGAGATTGAAAAGTTCACCGAAATGAACAATTTTGGTCTATGGCACTTGAAGATAAAAGTCATACTGATCTAGCAGAGTTGTTTGGAAGCGTTGAAAGGGGCGGCAACAATGGACGTTGCGTTAATACAAAAAGAAAAGACGACCATGATAGAGAAAGCCTACAATGCAATCTTGTTGAGCCTTGATGATAAGGTTCTTCAACATGTATCGAAGGAGACGACGACATCAAAGTTATGGTTGAAACTAAAAAATTTGTACATGACCAAATCACTAGTAAATTGACTCTACCTGAAGCAAGCTTTGTATTCATTCAAGATGATTGAAGACAAAATTTTGGCTGAGCAGTTGGATATGTTCAACAAGCTGATTCTCGATCTTTAAAATATTGATGTTAAGATCGATGATAAAGATCAAGCGTTGTTGTTGTTGTTGTGCGTTTTGCCTAGAACATATGCTCACTTCAAAGAAACTCTCTTGTATGGAAGGGAGTCCCTGACCTTCGAAGAAATTTAATCAGCCTTATATTCTAAGGACTTGAACGAAAGAAAAGAGCATAAAACTTTGACCGTTGGTGAAGGTTTGTTTTGCGAAAGGATGGTAAGTTCAACAAGAAGAAAGGTAAAAGTCAGCAGAAGTGTTACAGTGGCGAAGCATCTGGTATTCGATGCTATCATTGTAACATGGAGGGTCACACAAGAAAGGTGTGTCCTGAACGCCTGAAAGATAATGGAGGTTAGGATAATGGCAACGCAACCATTGTTCAAGATGATTTTGAATCATCAGATGTTCTTGTGGTTTCGAGCAGTGACTCTAAAAAAGAGTGGATTATAGATTCAGGTTACACTTGGCACATGACTCCAAACAAAGACTTGCTCGAGGAATTATGTGATCAAGATGGTGGGTCTGTATTACTGGGAAACAACAAAGCTTGCAAGATTGCAGATGTTGGATCTGTGAGATTCAAGTTACATGATGAGTCAATAAAGTTGTTGATTGAAATCAGGTATGTACCTGATTTGAAGAAAAATCTGATTTTCCTTGGTGAATTCGACAAGAAAGGATATGTTTTTCAGGGAGAGAAAAGTATTCTAAGAGTCATGAAAGGGTCAAAGGAAGTCTTGAGAGGTATGAAGAAATAAGGCTTGTATACCCTTGAGGCTGAAGTTATAAGTGGTTCAATAAATGTTGCATCCACGAAATCTTTCTCGAAGACAAAAATTTGGCACAAGAGATTGGGTCATGTCAGTGAAAGTGGTCAGGTCGAATTAGGGAAACAAAATCTTCTTGGTGGAGGCAAAGTCGACAAACTGAAGTTTTGTGAACCCTGTTTACTTGGAAAATCTTGCAGAGTGAAGTTCAACAGAGACAAACAAAGAACACATGGATCCCTTGATTACATCCATGTTAATCTTTGGGCCCCTGCAAGGTGTCCATCACATTCAGGGGCAAGGTATTTTCTATCTATATTAGATGATTATTCTAGAAATTACGGGTATTGATCCAGTAGACTAAGGATGAAGCTTTTGAGAGTTTGAAAAGTTGGAAGACTGTGGCCGAAAATCAGACTAGCAGAAAGGCCAAGAGGTTGAGAACCCATAATGTCCTTGAATTTCGCAACGAGGCATTCGACAGCGTTTGTGTTTCCTCTGGTATTGCAAGGCATATAACTACTACAGGTACTCCACAACAAAATGGTTTGGCTGAAAGGTTTAATCGAACTATCTTAAAGAGAATTAGAAGCATGTTGACTAGTGCTGGGTTAAAGAAGGTATTTTCGGCTGAGACTGTTTCGACAACAATATATCTGATAAACAGATGTCCTTCGACTACGTTAGATATGAAGACACCTGAAAAAGTTTGGTCGGGACATCCACCAGATCACGACAAACTGAGAGTATTTGGCTGCGTAGCCTATGCTCACATTAGACAAGACAAAGTCGAACCTAAAACTCTGAAATCCATGTTCATGGGATACCCTAAAGGAGTCAAAACTTATAGGTTACTGAGACATAAAATAAAATTATAAAATAATATTATTTGTTACCATATATATATATATATATATATATATATATATATATATATATATATATATATATATATATATATATATATATATATATATATATATATATATATATATATATATATATATATATATATATATATATATATAATTTTAGATTATATAATTTTTTTTTGAATCCAACCCTTGCAAATTTAAAAATGATTAATTTTAGTTTCTGATTTCAACTTACACAACTACATGACATAATTTTAGGGTGAAAAACATTAACTATTGAATTTAAATGAACAAAATCTAAACAAAAAAACTTAGAGAAACTAAAATAATAAATACTATAGTTTTTTAGATTAATATTATATTTAAACATAAATAGTTTACAAAAATATATATATATATATATATATATATATATATATATATATATATATATATATATATATATATATATATATATATATATATATATATATATATATATATATATATATATATATATATATATATATATATATATATATAGAGAGAGAGAGAGAGAGAGAGAGTTTTTTTAGAAAAATGTGTTCCATAAATCTTTTATGCTAATAGGAATATTTGTTGAAAATCTATCTTAAACATAAATAGATATAATACTACTTTGGACATTCATAATTCAAGTGTTTCAATCAATGAAATTTTATATATAAGATTATATAATAATAGTTATTATATTATTAAAATAAAGTTGTACCCTGTGAGTCAATAATCTAACAAACTGAACTCTTAAAAATTATTATTAGGAATGACAATGGAGTGGATCGAAGGCGAGTTTAAGCACACCCTGACCTGCACCCGCCACCAACTCAGCGAAAACGAGTTTATTTATAATGCCTAGTCATCATCTAAATGGAAGTAACTCACCATAAAAGGTGGAACCATGTGTGGATGGAGTATGACTCTCAAAGAGTGATCCAAACTTTCCAAGAAGTAAGCCTAATCCAATCCTATTGATGGATGAGGAATCGCTAGCACAATTGCATACATAAAAATGGGATTTAATTATATTATATTTCACATTTGTTAGAAGGAAAATTCGTGTGCAAGCAAATTAGCAAAGTAGTAATTCAACCTAATCAGATATAGGTAATGTGAAACCCTCCTCTCTTTTTTTTTGTTTTAATCCGAAATGTTTGTTTTTGTTTTTCTTCTTTCTAGTTTTCTACCAAGTTTTATCCCTTATCTTTTCTTTCAATTTTTTCCCATTTTTAAAGCTATATTTACCTTTTTCCCTTTTAAGTCTATAATTACTAAGAAAAAATATCTTTTTTATTTGTACTATTTTTCCTTTTTTTTTCTTTCTTTTACTTCAGTACACATTTCCCTAAAAAATAAACGTTAATTTTAATTTTTTAATTTATATTAAATATATATATTTGAAATATATCTTTTATTCTTAAGAAATTTTTTATAAAATAAAATATAAAAATTAAAACAATTTTTTAATCTATAATAAATTGACTCAATAATTCATTAAAATAATCTAATTAGCTTTCTTTGTTAAAAAAATGAAAATAAATAATAGAAGATTATGCTACAATAGAGAGACTACTTTTAAACCATCTTGCGTGGCTAAAGATTTAGGACGGTGCAGGTCCAACACACAACCATAAAATCTAGCATGTGTTTTGACTATATAAATTAAAATGAATTCTAATCTCCATATATGCTGGATTAAATAAGGCTGGTAAAATTAGCTGCTAGTTTATAGTTGGTAGGTGATAATTGATAGTTGGTAGCTAATAGTTTATAGTTGGTGATTGATAGTTAATAAGTAATAAATTAATATGAGTGTTTGATAAATTAGCTGTTTCATTAGTTAATAGATATAAAATGACATAAAAGATCATTTTAATTAAGGATAATAATATTTTGTTAAAATATTAAGGGTACAAATGAAGAAAAAAAAGTCACAAACTAAAAGTTACAAGTTTAAAGACTACTCCAAATAACTTTTGAAAAAGAAATTAAAAACCAATAAAAAAATTACAAACTAAAAGCTAAACTAACGTTACCAAACATAACTGAAAAACTAAAAGCTCTTGTTTAGGTCTTACCAAACAGATCTTAGTTTTAGTTTTTTATATTAACTTATAATTATGAAATTTTGAATTTAATTTGGTTATGACAACTGACAAGCATGGGTGGAAAACTGGTGGTCACTTAGAAAGAAAGCCTGCCATTGTGACTCCCATCATCCAATTTTATGTGGTACCTAAAAAAAGGTTTTGTTCCCTCTGCCCATTCCATCTTCTACATTTGGACCACAGTGAGTGGATAATGGAAGAGATGCTATCATTATAACTCTTATATGTTTTATTGACTAAGGTTAGATTTTAAATATAAATAAATAAGATGCACATATTTAACAATATTATTCATGTAATTCGATATTTTTACAGTTATTAATTGAGTTGAATTAATAAGACGACATTATTTTAAATTTAATTCTTGAATGTGTATTTTTAATAGTCACTTTTATATATATATATATATATATATATATATATATATATATATATATATATATATATATATATATATATATATATATATATATATAAATAAAAGTCAGATCAAATGATATCAATGTGTTAAACTTAACAACATGATATATCCGATAACTCTTTATTGTATATCCATATAACAAAATTCAACGTTAGATTGAAAATTGTTATCATAAAGACCATATATATATATATATATATATATATATATATATATATATATATATATATATATATATATATATATATATATATATATATATATATATTTATATATTTCAGATCAAATAATACTAATGTGTTAAACTTAATAATATGACATATTCAATAACTCTTTATTGCATTTTTATATAAAAAGTCCAACGTTACATTGAAAGTTGTTTTCATACAGACCATGCCTATAAAATTTAACATCAATCGAAAATCATTTGAAATGTTAACAAAATACATAAAAATTAATGCCTAACAAAACTTTAATAAAATCGTTAGTTTTAATCTTTTTCTTTAACATATGAAATAATTTCCAATTAATATTAAATTTGAAAATTTCTTTACCCACCTCCCTATGGGGTCACCCCCGGCGAAAACCCCAGATTACCCCTGCTTCGGAAGTTCATTTTTGAAGTATTTTTTTTTAAAATACTTTTTAGACTTCGGAAGTGCATCTCCGAAAACACCAAATGGGGGGTGTTTTCGGAGATGCACTTCCGAAAACACCTTTTTTCAGATTTTTAGGGGTTTCGGAAATGAACTTCCGAATTATGCAGAAACTGTGTTTTTTTTATGTTTTTGGAAACAGTCTCGTATTTTTAATTAAAGGAAGACGGCAAATAAAATAAGCGACATATAAACAGAAAATACTAATATGATAAAAATAGTAATATATACAAGCCGATCCAAATCCAAATAATAATAGTGTGCGAAAGATACAATCCGAAAACAAAACAAAAAATAAACCCGACCACTACTGGGTATGTCTAACCCTCTCTCCCTGGGTCCTCCTCTGCCGCCTGTATGTCGCCGCACGGCCCGCATCATTGACGATCATCTCCATCACGGCGACTGCCTCTGGATCGCCCTAATGAACGACACCTCGATCCAACGCGTCCCGCCCAAGCATCTCTATCCGTTGGCAGATCGGCAGGAGATCAATGGCGTGGTCATCCTCGGCCTGCTGGTTCTCCAGGATCTCCTCGTGTGCTGGCCTAGGAGCGCCGGGAGCGTTGGGTGTCAGCAGAGGATGTGACACCCGGTAGAACCATGTGACGTACCCCTCCACACTGTGCCAGTCCTGGGTGACCCGAATGCGACGATACTCCTCCGGTACCACATGATGCTCCCAATCCTCAAATATGGCAGTGAGCTGCACTCTGGTCACTGTGTCGGGAGCAGCCTCAAAAGGTGGCCTGGGTATCATCTGCACAACTCCGAACTGACGCATGCACCGCTCAGGGAGATACCGGACCATGATGCCGGTCCCGCATGCCAACCAGCCAGAATATAAAGCAATGTCGTCAAAGGGGACAATGTAACACCCCATAAAATTCTTTATTTAATTTAATTAATTTTTTATTAAATATTAGAATTAAATGGAATTATTTGAGAATAGGGATGAAATAAGGCTAATGGGCCAGTGTTGTAAGTAACAGTTGGGGGGTGTATCAGTTGCAAAGCCCTTTTTCTAAAATAAAGTTATATTTTCATAAAAATAGAAAAGAGGAGTATTTTGTGAAAAAAGAACCAAAAGGGAGAAGCGAAGATTGAACGTGAAATTGGGAGAAGAGCAAGTGCGAAGAGAAAGAGCATCCAAGAATTCGACATCGAGGTAAGGGGGGATTCTTCTCATTAACCTCTATTATGGGTTGTATGAATGATTCGATGGAATTTGTATGTTAGGATTTCGAATTGGATTATATGTCGGTTTGGGGTTTTGGGGTTTATAGAACTTTGATTCAATTAGGTTGTGAATGATGATTGGTGATGAATAATGATGTTAAACATGATTAAGTATGTGTAAACGTACAATTTATGTCGTATGTGTGGTTTATTTTTCTGAAATTCGTACTGGTATGATTTGAGAGCAATTGGGAAGGATAGAATGCTGTTTTCTGCAGGTTGGGGTTCTGAAATCACCGGTTCGCGCCGCGTGCACAGGGTGGCGCCGCGAACAGGTGGGCTGAATGTCAGGATGTTTTGATACGCACAGGTCGCGCCGCGTACCTGTGTTGGCGCCGCGAAGGCGTAACTTTTTCCTCGCTTCGCGCCGCGTGTAGGTGTTGGCGCCGCGAAAGCGTAACTTTTTCCTCGCTTCGCGCCGCGTGAGGATGTTGGCGCCGCGTGCTGTGCTGTTTGGGATTTTTGTTAAAGTTTAACGATGTATAACTTTTTTAACTGTTAGTCTGTTTGATGTGCCGTTTCGAACATAGTGAGACTAATTCAGTGATTTATGCAATAAAATAGTGGTTGAGTTGTGACTCGAATTTAATTTAAAACACTTGATTTAACTGGTTGTGATGGTTTATATTGTTATTGCATTGGTTGATGATTATGATTATTCAGTTGTTTGGTGTTGATGATTAGCATGCGGTATGTGATGCATGCATTTCATAATCATGTTGTGGGTTGTATCCCTTATGGTGGTGGGACAGCGGTAGTTAATTCCCATTGTGTGGAATTGGTGAGAGAAGTAGCCGAATCTTTATGGTGGTGGATCGGTGAGATGGGTTATCCCATGATTGGTACCACATGCATTTAGTTGCATTGCATTAGGTTGTTGTGTATAATTGTAACATGAATGGAAGTTGTCCAATGTTGCGATTTGTGTGTATTTTGGTATGAATGACTGTATGTGATAAATGTTGCTATGCTATCGGAATATAATTGATTTGGGTGATTAATGTATGGATGAAGTTGTATTGTTTATATTCCTATAACATTTGTTAATGCGAATGAAACTCACCCTTACTGTTTTTATTTTTCAGATTGAGGAGTAGCTTGTGTACTTGGTGAGGATTAGCTCGTCAAGTAACTCGTTAGAGTCAGTTGGGTCTGTGTCATGCTCTGGTCGTGTAACACCGGGAACGTTATTTTAGAGTTGTTTGATAAACTTCTGTTTGTTTATGGTTTATGGTTGAATTGTGAGTCTATGACTCCGGTTGTTTGATTATTCAGTTGTTAAGAATATTCTGCTGTGTTAACATGATACCTGAATAATTTTGGTTTATCGTTCCTTATATGGCGTGACATGAATATTTATTTATTTTGTTAGTGTTGTAATACCCTTCTTCATGTTTTACTCTGATTTTAATATTAATTTCCGCGGGGTTTAGAAGGGTGTTACAATAGTGGTATCAGAGCATAGTCGGTCGTTTGAGTCAGAGTCTTAGAGCCGGTTAATCCTTCGTATACGACTAGTGTAAGGTTGACACTGTCGATACTTCTTGTTCTAATGAATATTGTCTGATATTTAGCAGAACAATGGCCGGAAGAGGAGGAAGAAACGACGACGCGATCGCTGAGGCTCTGGGCATGATTGCTGGTGTGTTGGGAGGGAATGCCAATGGGGCTGGTGTTGGTGCTGACAGGCAGCTGAACAGTTTTCAGAGGAACAATCCTCCTTTGTTCAAAGGCACGCACGATCCCGAAGGCGCTCAGAAGTGGCTGAAGGAAATTGAAAGGATCTTCCGAGTGATCGATTGTGCTGAGAATCTGAAGGTGAGGTATGGGACTCACATGCTGTCTGAAGAAGCTGATGATTGGTGGATGGCTAGTAGAGATGAACTTGAATCTGCAGGTGTAGCGATTACTTGGGCTGTATTCAGGCAAGAATTCCTGAGGAGGTACTTTCCTGAGGATATTCGAGGCAAGAAAGAAGTTGAGTTTTTGGAGCTGACACAAGGTAACATGACGGTACCGGAGTATGCTTCAAAGTTTGTTGAGCTGGCGAAATACTATGTTCACTATAACAATGATGAAGCGAGCGAATTTTCGAAGTGTGTTAAGTTCGAGAATGGTCTCCGTGATGAAATTAAGCAGGGAATCAGGTACCAGAGGATTCGTCGGTTTACAGATTTGGTGGACTGTAGTAGGATCTATGAAGAGGATAACCTCAAGCTGAAGTCATCTCACTCTCGCGAGTTAGTTGACAAGAAAGGGAAGAAGCTTATGGACTGTGGTAAACCATATGGTAGAGGTAACTATAAAGCTGGAAGTTGGAAGAAGCCTAGTGGGGGAGACTCTAGTGCTCCTGTTAAGTGCTTTAAGTGTGGGGAAACTGGACATCGTGTTCACGAGTGCAAAAGCAAAGAGAAGAAGTGCTACAGGTGTGGTAAAGAAGGCCACATTGCTGTTGACTGCAAGGGAAGGACGGTGACTTGTTATAATTGTGGTGAAGAGGGCCATATCAGTCCACAGTGTCCTAAGCCAAAGAAGAATCAAGCTGGGGGTAAAGTTTTTGCTTTATCAGGTTCAGAGACTACTCCAGATGATCGATTGATTAAAGGTACGTGTTTTATCCATGGCACTCCTTTAATTGCAATAATAGATACTGGAGCAACTCACTCGTTTATTTCATTGGATTGTGCTAAACGTCTGAACTTGGAAATATCTGATATTCATGGAAGTATGATCATTGACACTCCTGCGTCGGGTTCAGTGACTACTTCGTTTGCCTGTTTGAACTGTCCAATTGATATTTTTGGTAGAGTTCGGAATGGACTTAGTATGCCTTCCGTTGGAACAACTTGATTTCATCCTGGGTATGAATTGGTTGCAATTTAATCGGGTTCATATCAACTGTTTCATGAAGACAGTTATTTTTCCTGAAGATGTCAGTGTCGAGGATTTAGCAATGACTGCTAAACAAGTGGATGAAGCCATGAAGGACGGGGCCGCCGTGTTTATGTTGATTGCATCCATGGAAGTGAAGAAGAAAGCGGTGAGTAGTGATTTACCAGTAGTATGTGAATTTCCAGAAGTTTTTCCAGAAGATGTAAGAGAGTTACCGCCAGAGAGGGAGGTAGAATTTGCTATTGAGTTAGTTTCTGGAACTAGTCCGGTGTCGATGGCGCCGTATCGTATGTCGGCATCCGAATTAGCAGAATTGAAGAGTCAACTGGAAGAGTTACTGGAAAAAGAATTCATTCGTCCTAGTGTGTCGCCGTGGGGTGCGCCGGTGTTGTTGGTAAAGAAGAAAGAATGCTCTATGAGACTGTGTGTGGATTATAGACAGCTGAATAAAGTTACTATCAAGAATCGGTATCCATTACCGAGGATTGATGATTTAATGGATCAACTGGTTGGTGCGAGTGTGTTTAGCAAAATTGACTTGAGGTCGGGATATCATCAGATTCGGGTGAAGACGGACGATATTTAGAAAACGGCATTTAGAACAAGGTATGGTCATTACGAGTATACATTGATGCCATTTGGAGTAACTAATGCGCTGGGGGTTTTCATGGAGTATATGAATAGGATCTTCCATCCTTATCTGGATCAGTTTGTGGTGGTATTTATCGATGATATTCTAATATATTCTAAGAGTGAAGAAGAACATGCAGAGCATCTGAGAGTGGTATTAGAACTACTGAAGGAAAAGAAACTTTATGCGAAGCTGTCAAAGTGTGAGTTCTGGCTAAGTGAAGTAAGCTTTCTTGGGCATGTAATTTCTAAAGATGGTATTGCCGTTGACCCAGCGAAAGTAGAAGCAGTGTCTCAATGGGAAGCTCCGAAGTCAGTTTCCGAAATCCGTAGTTTCCTTGGTCTTGCGGGTTACTATAGAAAGTTCATTGAAGGTTTCTCGAAGTTAGCGTTACCGTTAACTAAGTTGACTAGGAAGGGTCAAGCATTCATCTGGGATTCGAAATGTGAAGAAGGATTCCAAGAATTGAAAAGGAGATTGACTAGTGCGCCGATCTTGGTTTTGCCGAATCCGGCGGAATCTTTTGTTGTATATTGTGATGCTTCATTGTTGGGATTAGGAGGTGTACTAATGCAGAATCAACAGGTAGTCGCTTATGCGTCGAGGCAACTCAAGGTACATGAGAGAAACTACCCGACTCATGACTTAGAGTTGGCAGCAGTGGTATTTGTGTTGAAATTGTGGAGACACTATCTGTATGGTTCGAGGTTTGAAGTGTTTAGTGACCACAAGAGCCTGAAGTATCTATTTGATCAAAAAGAGCTGAATATGAGGCAAAGGAGATGGTTAGAGTTCCTCAAGGATTATGATTTTGGGCTGAATTACCATCCGGGTAAAGCAAACGTGGTTGTCGATGCTTTGAGTAGGAAGTCCTTGCATATGTCTATGCTTATGGCGAGAGAATCGGATTTAATTGAACAATTCCGAGATTTGAGTTTAGTATGCGAAGACACTCCTGTCAGTGTTAAGTTGGGCATGCTGAAGTTGACTAGTGGCATTCTGGAAGAGATTCGAGAGGGTCAGAAAGTTGATGTAGAGTTAGTGGATAAATTGACTCTAATTAACCAAGGCAAGGGAGGTGAATTCAGAATCGACGAGAATGGTATTATAAGGTTTGGTAATCGTGTTTGTGTTCCTAACGTTTCTGAATTGAGGAAGAGTATTCTCGAAGAAGGACATCATAGCGGATTGAGTATACATCCTGGTGCGACCAAGATGTATCATGATTTGAAGAAGCTGTTTTGGTGGCCTGGAATGAAGAAAGAAATAGCTGAATTCGTCTATGCTTGTTTAACTTGTCAGAAGTCGAAGGTTGAGCATCAGAAACCATATGGAGCTATGCAACCGTTATTTATTCCGGAATGGAAGTGGGATAGTATATCTATGGATTTTGTTTCTGGATTGCCGAGAACGGTGAAGAACTATGAAGCCATTTGGGTCATAGTGGATAGGTTGACTAAGTCTGCTCACTTTATACCAATGAGAATGGATTACTCAATGGAGAAGCTGGCTCAATTGTACATTGAGAAGATAGTGAGTTTACATGGTATTCCTTCGAGTATCGTGTCAGATAGAGATCCAAGGTTTACATCCAAATTTTGGGGAGGGTTGCAGAAGGCTTTGGGTACTAAGCTGAGACTGAGTTCTGCTTATCATCCGCAGACGGATGGACAGACGGAAAGAACTATTCAATCGCTAGAAGATTTATTGCGTGCTTGTGTGTTGGAAAGAGGTGGTACTTGGGATAGTTATCTACCCTTGATCGAATTTACCTACAATAATAGTTTTCACTCGAGCATTGGTATGGCTCCGTTTGAAGCTTTGTATGGTCGGAGATGTAGAACGCCTTTATGTTGGTATGAATCTGGCGAAAGTGCGGTGATTGGACCAGAGATTGTTCAAGAAACGACAGAAAAGATTAAGATGATTCAGGAGAAGATGAAGGCTTCTCAGAGTCGTCAGAAGAGTTATCATGACAAGAGACGGAGAACTCTTGAGTTTCAAGAAGGAGATCACGTGTTTATGAGAGTTACACCTATGACTGGTATCGGACGAGCTCTAAAGTCAAGGAAGTTGACTCCGCGTTTTATTGGTCCGTTTCAGATTTCAGAAAGAGTGGGAGAGGTGGCGTATCGCATTGCGTTACCACCGACACTTGCGAATCTGCATGATGTATTCCATGTGTCGCAGTTGAGGAAATACATTGCTGATTCGTCACATGTTATCCAAGTGGATGATGTACAGGTAAAGGATAATCTGACAGTTGAAGCTTTGCCTAAGAGGATAGAAGATCGGAAGGTGAAACAATTGCGTGGCAAGGAGATAGCGTTGGTCAGAGTAGCTTGGGGAGGACCAGCCGGTGGAAATGTTACATGGGAATTGGAGAGCCAGATGAAGGACTCCTACCCAGAACTCTTTGCCTAAGGTATGTTTTCGAGGACGAAAACTTTTCTAGTGGGGGAGGGTTGTAACACCCCATAAAATTCTTTATTTAATTTAATTAATTTTTTATTAAATATTAGAATTAAATGGAATTATTTGAGAATAGGGATGAAATAAGGCTAATGGGCCAGTGTTGTAAGTAACAGTTGGGGGGTGTATCAGTTGCAAAGCCCTTTTTCTAAAATAAAGTTATATTTTCATAAAAATAGAAAAGAGGAGTATTTTGTGAAAAAAGAACCAAAAGGGAGAAGAGAAGATTGAATGTGAAATTGGGAGAAGAACAAGTGCGAAGAGAAAGAGCATCCAAGAATTCGACATCGAGGTAAGGGGGGATTCTTCTCATTAACCTCTATTATGGGTTGTATGAATGATTCGATGGAATTTGTATGTTAGGATTTCGAATTGGATTATATGTCGGTTTGGGGTTTTGGGGTTTATAGAACTTTGATTCAATTAGGTTGTGAATGATGATTGGTGATGAATAATGATGTTAAACATGATTAGAAGTATGTGTAAACGTGCAATTTATGTCGTATGTGTGGTTTATTTTTCTGAAATTCGTACTGGTATGATTTGAGAGCAATTGGGAAGGATAGAATGCTGTTTTCTGCAGGTTGGGGTTCTGAAATCACCGGTTCGCGCCGCGTGCACAGGGTGGCGCCGCGAACAGGTGGGCTGAATGTCAGGATGTTTTGATACGCACAGGTCGCGCCGCGTACCTGTGTTGGCGCCGCGAAGGCGTAACTTTTTCCTCGCTTCGCGCCGCGTGTAGGTGTTGGCGCCGCGAAAGCGTAACTTTTTCCTCGCTTCGCGCCGCGTGAGGATGTTGGCGCCGCGTGCTGTGCTGTTTGGGATTTTTGTTAAAGTTTAACGATGTATAACTTTTTTAACTGTTAGTCTGTTTGATGTGCCGTTTCGAACATAGTGAGACTAATTCAGTGATTTATGCAATAAAATAGTGGTTGAGTTGTGACTCGAATTTAATTTAAAACACTTGATTTAACTGGTTGTGATGGTTTATATTGTTATTGCATTGGTTGATGATTATGATTATTCAGTTGTTTGGTGTTGATGATTAGCATGCGGTATGTGATGCATGCATTTCATAATCATGTTGTGGGTTGTATCCCTTATGGTGGTGGGACAGCGGTAGTTAATTCCCATTGTGTGGAATTGGTGAAAGAAGTAGCCGAATCTTTATGGTGGTGGATCGGTGAGATGGGTTATCCCATGATTGGTACCACATGCATTTAGTTGCATTGCATTAGGTTGTTGTGTATAATTGTAACATGAATGGAAGTTGTCCAATGTTGCGATTTGTGTGTATTTTGGTATGAATGACTGTATGTGATAAATGTTGCTATGCTATCGGAATATAATTGATTTGGGTGATTAATGTATGGATGAAGTTGTATTGTTTATATTCCTATAACATTTGTTAATGCGAATGAAACTCACCCTTACTGTTTTTATTTTTCAGATTGAGGAGTAGCTTGTGTACTTGGTGAGGATTAGCTCGTCAAGTAACTCGTTAGAGTCAGTTGGGTCTGTGTCATGCTCTGGTCGTGTAACACCGGGAACGTTATTTTAGAGTTGTTTGATAAACTTCTGTTTGTTTATGGTTTATGGTTGAATTGTGAGTCTATGACTCCGGTTGTTTGATTATTCAGTTGTTAAGAATATTCTGCTGTGTTAACATGCTACCTGAATAATTTTGGTTTATCGTTCCTTATATGGCGTGACATGAATATTTATTTATTTTGTTAGTGTTGTAATACCCTTCTTCATGTTTTACTCTGATTTTAATATTAATTTCCGCGGGGTTTAGAAGGGTGTTACAATAGTGGTATCAGAGCATAGTCGGTCGTTTGAGTCAGAGTCTTAGAGCCGGTTAATCCTTCGTATACGACTAGTGTAAGGTTGACACTGTCGATACTTCTTGTTCTAATGAATATTGTCTGATATTTAGCAGAACAATGGCCGGAAGAGGAGGAAGAAACGACGACGCGATCGCTGAGGCTCTGGGCATGATTGCTGGTGTGTTGGGAGGGAATGCCAATGGGGCTGGTGTTGGTGCTGACAGGCAGCTGAACAGTTTTCAGAGGAACAATCCTCCTTTGTTCAAAGGCACGCACGATCCCGAAGGCGCTCAGAAGTGGCTGAAGGAAATTGAAAGGATCTTCCGAGTGATCGATTGTGCTGAGAATCTGAAGGTGAGGTATGGGACTCACATGCTGTCTGAAGAAGCTGATGATTGGTGGATGGCTAGTAGAGATGAACTTGAATCTGCAGGTGTAGCGATTACTTGGGCTGTATTCAGGCAAGAATTCCTGAGGAGGTACTTTCCTGAGGATATTCGAGGCAAGAAAGAAGTTGAGTTTTTGGAGCTGACACAAGGTAACATGACGGTACCGGAGTATGCTTCAAAGTTTGTTGAGCTGGCGAAATACTATGTTCACTATAACAATGATGAAGCGAGCGAATTTTCGAAGTGTGTTAAGTTCGAGAATGGTCTCCGTGATGAAATTAAGCAGGGAATCAGGTACCAGAGGATTCGTCGGTTTACAGATTTGGTGGACTGTAGTAGGATCTATGAAGAGGATAACCTCAAGCTGAAGTCATCTCACTCTCGCGAGTTAGTTGACAAGAAAGGGAAGAAGCTTATGGACTGTGGTAAACCATATGGTAGAGGTAACTATAAAGCTGGAAGTTGGAAGAAGCCTAGTGGGGGAGACTCTAGTGCTCCTGTTAAGTGCTTTAAGTGTGGGGAAACTGGACATCGTGTTCACGAGTGCAAAAGCAAAGAGAAGAAGTGCTACAGGTGTGGTAAAGCAGGCCACATTGCTGTTGACTGCAAGGGAAGGACGGTGACTTGTTATAATTGTGGTGAAGAGGGCCATATCAGTCCACAGTGTCCTAAGCCAAAGAAGAATCAAGCTGGGGGTAAAGTTTTTGCTTTATCAGGTTCAGAGACTACTCCAGATGATCGATTGATTAAAGGTACGTGTTTTATCCATGGCACTCCTTTAATTGCAATAATAGATACTGGAGCAACTCACTCGTTTATTTCATTGGATTGTGCTAAACGTCTGAACTTGGAAATATCTGATATTCATGGAAGTATGATCATTGACACTCCTGCGTCGGGTTCAGTGACTACTTCGTTTGCCTGTTTGAACTGTCCAATTGATATTTTTGGTAGAGTTCGGAATGGACTTAGTATGCCTTCCGTTGGAACAACTTGATTTCATCCTGGGTATGAATTGGTTGCAATTTAATCGGGTTCATATCAACTGTTTCATGAAGACAGTTATTTTTCCTGAAGATGTCAGTGTCGAGGATTTAGCAATGACTGCTAAACAAGTGGATGAAGCCATGAAGGACGGGGCCGCCGTGTTTATGTTGATTGCATCCATGGAAGTGAAGAAGAAAGCGGTGAGTAGTGATTTACCAGTAGTATGTGAATTTCCAGAAGTTTTTCCAGAAGATGTAAGAGAGTTACCGCCAGAGAGGGAGGTAGAATTTGCTATTGAGTTAGTTCCTGGAACTAGTCCGGTGTCGATGGCGCCGTATCGTATGTCGGCATCCGAATTAGCAGAATTGAAGAGTCAACTGGAAGAGTTACTGGAAAAAGAATTCATTCGTCCTAGTGTGTCGCCGTGGGGTGCGTCGGTGTTGTTGGTAAAGAAGAAAGAATGCTCTATGAGACTGTGTGTGGATTATAGACAGCTGAATAAAGTTACTATCAAGAATCGGTATCCATTACCGAGGATTGATGATTTAATGGATCAACTGGTTGGTGCGAGTGTGTTTAGCAAAATTGACTTGAGGTCGGGATATCATCAGATTCGGGTGAAGACGGACGATATTTAGAAAACGGCATTTAGAACAAGGTATGGTCATTACGAGTATACATTGATGCCATTTGGAGTAACTAATGCGCCGGGGGTTTTCATGGAGTATATGAATAGGATCTTCCATCCTTATCTGGATCAGTTTGTGGTGGTATTTATCGATGATATTCTAATATATTCTAAGAGTGAAGAAGAACATGCAGAGCATCTGAGAGTGGTATTAGAACTACTGAAGGAAAAGAAACTTTATGCGAAACTGTCAAAGTGTGAGTTCTGGCTAAGTGAAGTAAGCTTTCTTGGGCATGTAATTTCTAAAGATGGTATTGCCGTTGACCCAGCGAAAGTAGAAGCAGTGTCTCAATGGGAAGCTCCGAAGTCAGTTTCCGAAATCCGTAGTTTCCTTGGTCTTGCGGGTTACTATAGAAAGTTCATTGAAGGTTTCTCGAAGTTAGCGTTACCGTTAACTAAGTTGACTAGGAAGGGTCAAGCATTCATCTGGGATTCGAAATGTGAAGAAGGATTCCAAGAATTGAAAAGGAGATTGACTAGTGCGCCGATCTTGGTTTTGCCGAATCCGGCAGAATCTTTTGTTGTATATTGTGATGCTTCATTGTTGGGATTAGGAGGTGTACTAATGCAGAATCAACAGGTAGTCGCTTATGCGTCGAGGCAACTCAAGGTACATGAGAGAAACTACCCGACTCATGACTTAGAGTTGGCAGCAGTGGTATTTGTGTTGAAATTGTGGAGACACTATCTGTATGGTTCGAGGTTTGAAGTGTTTAGTGACCACAAGAGCCTGAAGTATCTATTTGATCAAAAAGAGCTGAATATGAGGCAAAGGAGATGGTTAGAGTTCCTCAAGGATTATGATTTTGGGCTGAATTACCATCCGGGTAAAGCAAACGTGGTTGTCGATGCTTTGAGTAGGAAGTCCTTGCATATGTCTATGCTTATGGCGAGAGAATCGGATTTAATTGAACAATTCCGAGATTTGAGTTTAGTATGCGAAGACACTCCTGTCAGTGTTAAGTTGGGCATGCTGAAGTTGACTAGTGGCATTCTGGAAGAGATTCGAGAGGGTCAGAAAGTTGATGTAGAGTTAGTGGATAAATTGACTCTAATTAACCAAGGCAAGGGAGGTGAATTCAGAATCGACGAGAATGGTATTATAAGGTTTGGTAATCGTGTTTGTGTTCCTAACGTTTCTGAATTGAGGAAGAGTATTCTCGAAGAAGGACATCGTAGCGGATTGAGTATACATCCTGGTGCGACCAAGATGTATCATGATTTGAAGAAGCTGTTTTGGTGGCCTGGAATGAAGAAAGAAATAGCTGAATTCGTCTATGCTTGTTTAACTTGTCAGAAGTCGAAGGTTGAGCATCAGAAACCATATGGAGCTATGCAACCGTTATTTATTCCGGAATGGAAGTGGGATAGTATATCTATGGATTTTGTTTCTGGATTGCCGAGAACGGTGAAGAACTATGAAGCCATTTGGGTCATAGTGGATAGGTTGACTAAGTCTGCTCACTTTATACCAATGAGAATGGATTACTCAATGGAGAAGCTGGCTCAATTGTACATTGAGAAGATAGTGAGTTTACATGGTATTCCTTCGAGTATCGTGTCAGATAGAGATCCAAGGTTTACATCCAAATTTTGGGGAGGGTTGCAGAAGGCTTTGGGTACTAAGCTGAGACTGAGTTCTGCTTATCATCCGCAGACGGATGGACAGACGGAAAGAACTATTCAATCGCTAGAAGATTTATTGCGTGCTTGTGTGTTGGAAAGAGGTGGTACTTGGGATAGTTATCTACCCTTGATCGAATTTACCTACAATAATAGTTTTCACTCGAGCATTGGTATGGCTCCGTTTGAAGCTTTGTATGGTCGGAGATGTAGAACGCCTTTATGTTGGTATGAATCTGGCGAAAGTGCGGTGATTGGACCAGAGATTGTTCAAGAAACGACAGAAAAGATTAAGATGATTCAGGAGAAGATGAAGGCTTCTCAGAGTCGTCAGAAGAGTTATCATGACAAGAGACGGAGAACTCTTGAGTTTCAAGAAGGAGATCACGTGTTTATGAGAGTTACACCTATGACTGGTATCGGACGAGCTCTAAAGTCAAGGAAGTTGACTCCGCGTTTTATTGGTCCGTTTCAGATTTCAGAAAGAGTGGGAGAGGTGGCGTATCGCATTGCGTTACCACCGACACTTGCGAATCTGCATGATGTATTCCATGTGTCGCAGTTGAGGAAATACATTGCTGATTCGTCACATGTTATCCAAGTGGATGATGTACAGGTAAAGGATAATCTGACAGTTGAAGCTTTGCCTAAGAGGATAGAAGATCGGAAGGTGAAACAATTGCGTGGCAAGGAGATAGCGTTGGTCAGAGTAGCTTGGGGAGGACCAGCCGGTGGAAATGTTACATGGGAATTGGAGAGCCAGATGAAGGACTCCTACCCAGAACTCTTTGCCTAAGGTATGTTTTCGAGGACGAAAACTTTTCTAGTGGGGGAGGGTTGTAACACCCCATAAAATTCTTTATTTAATTTAATTAATTTTTTATTAAATATTAGAATTAAATGGAATTATTTGAGAATAGGGATGAAATAAGGCTAATGGGCCAGTGTTGTAAGTAACAGTTGGGGGGTGTATCAGTTGCAAAGCCCTTTTTCTAAAATAAAGTTATATTTTCATAAAAATAGAAAAGAGGAGTATTTTGTGAAAAAAGAACCAAAAGGGAGAAGAGAAGATTGAATGTGAAATTGGGAGAAGAACAAGTGCGAAGAGAAAGAGCATCCAAGAATTCGACATCGAGGTAAGGGGGGATTCTTCTCATTAACCTCTATTATGGGTTGTATGAATGATTCGATGGAATTTGTATGTTAGGATTTCGAATTGGATTATATGTCGGTTTGGGGTTTTGGGGTTTATAGAACTTTGATTCAATTAGGTTGTGAATGATGATTGGTGATGAATAATGATGTTAAACATGATTAGAAGTATGTGTAAACGTGCAATTTATGTCGTATGTGTGGTTTATTTTTCTGAAATTCGTACTGGTATGATTTGAGAGCAATTGGGAAGGATAGAATGCTGTTTTCTGCAGGTTGGGGTTCTGAAATCACCGGTTCGCGCCGCGTGCACAGGGTGGCGCCGCGAACAGGTGGGCTGAATGTCAGGATGTTTTGATACGCACAGGTCGCGCCGCGTACCTGTGTTGGCGCCGCGAAGGCGTAACTTTTTCCTTGCTTCGCGCCGCGTGTAGGTGTTGGCGCCGCGAAAGCGTAACTTTTTCCTCGCTTCGCGCCGCGTGAGGATGTTGGCGCCGCGTGCTGTGCTGTTTGGGATTTTTGTTAAAGTTTAACGATGTATAACTTTTTTAACTGTTAGTCTGTTTGATGTGCCGTTTCGAACATAGTGAGACTAATTCAGTGATTTATGCAATAAAATAGTGGTTGAGTTGTGACTCGAATTTAATTTAAAACACTTGATTTAACTGGTTGTGATGGTTTATATTGTTATTGCATTGGTTGATGATTATGATTATTCAGTTGTTTGGTGTTGATGATTAGCATGCGGTATGTGATGCATGCATTTCATAATCATGTTGTGGGTTGTATCCCTTATGGTGGTGGGACAGCGGTAGCTAATTCCCATTGTGTGGAATTGGTGAGAGAAGTAGCCGAATCTTTATGGTGGTGGATCGGTGAGATGGGTTATCCCATGATTGGTACCACATGCATTTAGTTGCATTGCATTAGGTTGTTGTGTATAATTGTAACATGAATGGAAGTTGTCCAATGTTGCGATTTGTGTGTATTTTGGTATGAATGACTGTATGTGATAAATGTTGCTATGCTATCGGAATATAATTGATTTGGGTGATTAATGTATGGATGAAGTTGTATTGTTTATATTCCTATAACATTTGTTAATGCGAATGAAACTCACCCTTACTGTTGTTATTTTTCAGATTGAGGAGTAGCTTGTGTACTTGGTGAGGATTAGCTCGTCAAGTAACTCGTTAGAGTCAGTTGGGTCTGTGTCATGCTCTGGTCGTGTAACACCGGGAACGTTATTTTAGAGTTGTTTGATAAACTTCTGTTTGTTTATGGTTTATGGTTGAATTGTGAGTCTATGACTCCGGTTGTTTGATTATTCAGTTGTTAAGAATATTCCGCTGTGTTAACATGCTACCTGAATAATTTTGGTTTATCGTTCCTTATATGGCGTGACATGAATATTTATTTATTTTGTTAGTGTTGTAATACCCTTCTTCATGTTTTACTCTGATTTTAATATTAATTTCCGCGGGGTTTAGAAGGGTGTTACAGACAACCTGAGTGTAGTCGTTGAATTGCCTCCAGATGACGTCGTCGTGCATCGTGCGGTCGAGGTACCCACGGTATGGTCCCACCGCATTGTTCCCCCTCTGGAGAACGTATCTGGCGGCCCTGGGCATGGCGTCAACGTACGCAGGATCAATGTGAAAGCCATGGATGCGGGAAAAGTAAGAGATGATCCAGCTCTGAAACACACACACGATAATGTATTAAAAATAAATACGAAACATAAATAAATACGAAACAATTAAAATGAAACGTACCGTAAGTAGTGTGCAGGATCCGACCAACTGCCTCGTCCTCCAGTTGGAGGCCTCATTCAGCTTCTGGTATAGGTATGCCAGAGTAGCTACCCCCTAGTTCAACTGGTGAATGGTAGTCAGGTCCATGAAATAGCGGAGGTAGGTCACGTCGACGTACCTTGCACTCTTGTCCACAAAGACTGCAGCACCTACCACATGCATGTACCAGCATCGGAGAGCGCAGCCACGGTGATACTTTGTGAATAACTCGACACCCGCCTGCTCGGCATCGGCCACCGCGTCCAGGTGGTGCTCAAAATAGCGGCTCAGTGTGGTGAACCGGATATGAGGCCCAGATGTCGTGATGCACTCGTAGTCAGCAACTTCGGGCTCCATACCCAAATAGAGTGTCATCCACTCAGTGGCTTCGATCCTCTGGATCCGAGAGTAGGTCAATAGTGGCCCCCTAATCGGCAGGTGGAGAAGACACTACACATCATGCAAGGTGATCGTCATCTCCCCAACCGGCAAGTGGAAATAAGACGTCTCCTTGTGCCATCGCTCCACAAAAGCCCCCTGCATGCCGTGGCTGATGGTGGTATCCCCCGTCATGCAGAGCCCACTAAGCCCTGAAGCTCTCACCGAGTCGTTAAACCACTCAGTAGTCGGTTTAAACAGACTGAAAATCTTCCGGGCGTGGTTCACCATTTTCAACGGCTCTCTCTCCTGTTACAAAAAAAAAACAAATAAAAGCGTATGTTAAATAGACCGTTAAGAAAATATTGAATAAACGTCTAAATTATAAACGGTTAAATAATGTAGTCGGGTAAATTATAAAAAATACCTCTCCCTCCCAGATACGCCGAGCGACGTGATCGTGGTAGGTAATCAGCACGGAAGTGTCAATGGGCCCTCCTGGGTAGCTGTCCTCCTGCTCATCCTCCTCCCCGAGTGGAGGGTCAACATCCGGTACCCCCTCCGCCTCGTGGTATGACACTGCCACCTCCTCCTCCTCCTCTCGCTGGCGGGAAGAAGATACCCGAGCCAGCCGACTCCTCGATCCAGATGTAGAGGTACCCTCGTCCATCTCCATGGGAACTCGCACACGTCGTCCCCGGCCCTGCCCCCGTCCCTATGTCGACGCCAGCTGCGCCGCCGCCCGCTCGCGTCTAGCCGACGCAGTCTGTGTCTCTCTACCCTGTCTGATGCGTGCTTGGTTGCCTGACATGTTCCTGAAAACAATTGAAATCGATTAATATGCGAGACAACAGAAAAAACTAAAAAAATTGAAATTCTGATACACTTCGGAAGTTCATTTCCGAAACTAGGAATGAAGGTGTTTTCAGAAATGAACTTCCGAAACACCCCTGCGAAGAACTTCTCTGCAACCTCCAATGGCAGACCCCAAAATCCTAAAACATAACTAATTTTATTCATTCTAAACAACCTAAATAGCAGTTTAGAGTTTGACTAATGGATCTAAACAACCTAAACAACCCTAATAGAGATATAATAATGGATCTAAAAATTGAAAAAAAAGAACACTAAACTTACCACTAATAGAGTTTGAGATGATTTAGATTGAGATTGGAAGAAGATGTTGGCAATCTCTGATACTTCACACTTGCTTTTTGCAGAAATTTTGAAGAGAGGTTGAGTTTAGAATAGGATTAGGGTTAAATGAATGGGGGAGGGGGACTGTTTTGCTTAATCTGCAAAACGCCCAGTATTTCGAAAATGAACTTCCGAAATGCTGTTTTCGAAAATGAACTTCCGAAATAAGACAATTTTTTCAAAAAAAAAAAAGGCGCTTTCGGAGATGCATCTCCGAAAACACCTTTTTCTTGCATTTCGGAAATGCATTTCCGAAGTCAGGGGTAGTTTGGGTTTTTCACCAGAGGTGACCTAGAAGGTTGGGAGGTGGCCAAAGAATTTTCCTTAAATTTTATGATAATAACTTATAAAATAACAATTTTTAATTTAAAAGTAAATTTTGTTATACGAGTATCCTCTAAATTTCTAATGATAAGAAAAACTTTAAAAAAAAAAATCATGAATTTCTTTGAAAGAGACTGGTACAATCCCAACAAAAAAATATCCCATACCTTAGTCTTCAAAAAATTTATTAGTCAATTTAGTATATTAAAAATTATAAAATGAGACTTTTAAAGAAGTATTTATAATTTTGATACGTTTAGAAGTTATAATGACAATTAATATTTAATATATAGTTAATTTATCTTAAAAGTAAAATAAAAGTCATGGCCATCTGGATTGTGGAGATTTTATTCTAATATAGGTAAGATTGAGATATATTTCTCGTTTTGGTAAGTTGCAAAACAAACTTCACCTACCTTATATTTATCTAACTATTATATTAATTAAAAAAATTTAGGATGTATTATATTTTTTTAATAAGTTTATATAACAGCGAAACAAAATGATACAGAAAGTTTGGGAAACTATATCAAAATCCATTCAGGGAGAACTAAATTTAAAGAATGACAAAAATCTAATATATTCTTTATAAAATTTGTCCTCAAAAAATTAAGAATCGAACTAAAGTTAGTGTGATAAAAAACTGTTAATCCTATATTAACTAGAGAGTCTCCACAACGGTTCCCTTCTTTAAAAATATGAGATGCCACAACACACAATTTATCCATCTAGAACAAATTTGCCCAGACACTTTGAAGGGAGGTTTGAAAGCATGGACCACTGTTAAAGAATCAGATTCTAACCAGACATTACTCCAACCCTTCTCATGAGCATTTATACTTAATAGTTACTAGATCCATATCGTTGATTATGGTGAATGAAATTTAAATATATATAACAATTTCTCCTTTTTGTTTTTGTACGAAATGGATTTTTTGTAGTTATTAAAAAGAGAAAAAAAAATTCAAAGTTTTTCATATGAAATATATTATTTGTAGTAGAGTCTTATGATTGACTATTTTACTTGAAACGACTTTGATAGTTTTTTGTTCTATAACAACATCCCTTGTTCTTAATTTCACAAGTGGAGAAAGTCTAGTCAAATACACACATGCATGTTTTCCTCTCATCCTTTAGAACATTGTAATATTTATTCACCAAAGTATGGACCTTCCCACTTGTAGGTCGGTCAAGAAGTTAAGATGAACCTCTTTTTGCATAGATACTCTCTCCTGCTAAAAATATATATAAAAAAAAGACTTCCTTAAAATCATGTCAATATTTGAAATCAAGAAGCTGCTTTTTTTAATAAAAGCAAATTATTGAATAAAAAAGAAAAAAAGGACGAGGGACATAAAACCGAACCCATCAAACAATTAGCAAAAACGATAGTTTGACATGTCCAACATATCCCTACTTTTTTTTCCAAAAGTACAAATAGAAAGTGTATACCACCAAGTGACATAATCAACAAAAAAACCTGCATTGACTAACCTAACTGCACATGTATCTCTCTCGCTGAAAATATGATATATCTTGAATGTAAAGAAATGTGTTGTGTGTAAATTAAGTATTCTTCCATTTAATTAAAAGATGGAAAACGACAATATCTCATTAGAAAATGCACAAATGGATAGCATTGAGTAAATTGCAAGGCAGAGATTTCTCAGATTCCTCCTGATTCCATGCAATTCATCTTGAAAGAATGTGCATACTCTAATATTAGTTGAGAAAAATCTCAAGAATGATTATAAATTATCCATAAATATGCCAACACAAGTTAATATTTTAGGATTTCCTCTTAAAACTCTATCTGTGTTGCACGTAACTCAATTATGACTAGGAAAACACCAATTAATTATAGGTGCAGAAGGAGGCCGGAATTTGATGTCAAAATATTTAATAATTGTAAACTCGTGGATTGAAGAGTATGTGTACCCCCCTTGAAAGAAGTAGATTTCATATACACCAATTTTTTAACATGAAGAATGTCTTTATAAAAATTTCTTTTATCATTTTGAAACTTGATATTATTTCTTATGTGTCAAGTTTTCCAACGAATTAATATCATGAGATCCATGATCAAATTTGAATTTGAGAGTTCTAACTTTGACCACAAATTTTGAATAAGTTTTCATAACGAGTTATCAACTTTCATGCCAAAAGTAACTCCATCCAAATTTTTGTAGAGAGAACACCTTGAAACTATATGCATTCTCCTTCTAATTAGGCTGTCTTATGTTGCAATAATATTATGTATTAGCTTCCAAGTAAGTCATGACTTAGCAAGAGGTATGTAGGGATGCAAAATGAGTTTTGTCGAAGAAGGCTCAACATGATCCTTCCTGGTATAGTTGTAGTAATATTTAAATAATAGATCACCATTGGACTCTGTCCAAATAAGTTCAAAAACAACGGTATTGTAAAATAAGTTCATCTTCAAAATGTCCTCAATAATTTAAGGAGCCAAAATAGATAAGCCATGAGAAATGTTCCAATTGATGTTTTGGATAATTGAATTGACCTTAGCAGTTTGCATAAATTGAATATCCATTGAAAATACTAAGTCTAAATACTTAACTAATTGTTAGTCTTTAAATTAATGTCTTTTCATTATCAACCTATCATTTACTATGTTCCGCCAAAAAGAAAAAGGAATGCAGAATATTGTCAGGCCATATTGAAGAATAAATAAGATGTTAGATTGGTTTTTGTGCCTGAATATCATTGATTATTGATAGTCAACAACTTATAATAAAGAGATAAACAATTAACTTTGTTTATTATCTTGATATCTCCCAGACCAAGAAACCCTTCCAATAAAGATCAATTAACCTCCCAAGATGTAGTAATTAGTTTCTACTGTCTATATTACATGTCCATACAAAGTTTACGAGGCAAGAATCTAGTTTTTTAAAAATATTGATTGACAGTTCATAAATCCTAAGACCATACAAAAGCATGTCTTGTATGACTGATTAGACCAATTAAATCATACCCTTCATAAAAAGAAGGTGGTCCTTATATGTAGTTAGATTGACCAACACTTTTATCTATTATGATATGAAGATGATGAGTTTTCAACTTGCTTTTGAATTTAGGAAGTTAAAGATAGTTAAATGGTGTATGTTTCATAGTGAATCCAAGCATATATGTGTCTCAGTCTAGATCTAGAACTACCTCCAGCATAAAACTTACACTTAGTTGGATTGACGAGTTGATGAGATTTCTGGTCACATTCTTGAAGGAAATGGTTAACGAATTTAGTATTTTTCTTGGTAGCTTTGCAAAATATCATAAGATCATTTGCACACATAAAGCGTGGCTAAGAATGATTGTTTTACCAATTGATATGCATGTCTCCTTACCATGATCCACCAACATAGATAATTATATTTTAATTAATTATTGATCAATGCAGAAGATCATGTGAGATAGAGGATCTTCACACCTCACTCCCTAGAGTAAGATCATGTGAGATAGAGGATCTTCACACCTCATTCCCTAGAGTAAGAAAAAAATCATGTGGTTTTTCCACTTATAATGATTGATATTTTGAATGAGTGAAGCATAGTAAGAATCTAACTACAAACTTTATTATTAAAGTCAAATTGAATAAAAACTTTAACTAAATATTGTCCATCTAAAGTTCAAAAACTTTAATTAAATATGGTCCATCTAAATATTTATCTTCAAATTTATATTACCTCCAAAAAAATTTCTTCTCTAAAATATTAATGGCTTCTGAAATAATTGCATTGCTATCACAAATATTTTTGTCCTAAATAATGAAACCTCTTTGATGTTTTAAAAAACTACTTTTTAACCAAGTTGTGTGGCCAAAGATTTAGGACGGTGCAGGTCCACCACACAACCACTAAAATATCTAGCCTGTGTTTTGACTATGTAAATTAATCTCCATATATGCTGGATTAAATTATACTTAGTTTTCTATCATATTTTAGAATTATGAAATTTTGAATTGAGCTTGGTTATGACAAGCATGGGTGAAGTGGTCACTTGCTGACTTTAATTAGAAAGAAAGGCTGCAATTGCCACTCCCATCATCCAATTTTGTATGTGGTACCTAAAACGGGTTTTTGTTCCCTCTTCCACTGCCCATTCCATCATCTAAATTTGGACCACATTAAGTGGGTACTGGTTGATACAATATCATTATAGTTCTTAAATGTGTTGGTATCTTCAAACAATGTCAATGGGTACTCTATTTCAATTCTTTTCTCTCTTTCAATTAAAACATGTATAATACAATCCCTCTCCTTCAATTATATATATATATATATATATATATATATATATATATATATATATATATATATATATATATATATATATATATATATATATATATATATATATATATATATATATATAAAATACAAGAGAGAAAATAGGTTAATCGTAACACTGCAATCCACTTCTCACCTCTGTTTGCGAATAGAGAAGTCATTCTAAAATAGGTTAATTTCACCAAAATGGTTATGGATAGGTTTCTTATGCCTTTGAAGACACCGTTCATTGATTCCACAAGATTTATTGTCATGTGGCTCCATTGTTGTTCGTTGTTATATGACCTTGTCCACTTTTCTATTGGAATAATATCAACCTACCTCCCCGCATCCGGATTTGAAAATCTAATCTCACTACGATAGTGTTGGAATGATGGTTGAGTTAATGCATATTTCATTTTACTCACTTTATACTAAAAATAATTGTAAATAATTTGTTTTATCTTTTTTTGGTTTAGGTTCTGTGTTAGAGGGATGAATTACAACAACAATCCTAGACGAAATGTCTCGTTGTATCGCAATCATTTGGATCACATTGGATCAAATAATGTATTACCATTAAACTATTCATCTTCTAAGTAATTTATTTAAGAGTCATGCTAACATGTGCCCTTAGGGAACATGTTAAAGATACTATAATTAAAAAATATTAAATGTAATTAAATGCAATAAAGTCATATTTAAAATTTCGATATATTAAATGCACGTGATCCCAAAAAATATTTCTATAAATATCTCATTATCTTGTGCCCTTGGGGCACATGTTAGCTTTTCCCTTTATTTAATATTAACCACCTTCTAATTATTATTTTTTTCTGCAATTTATTTGACGACCATATCTAGGTCTGGACCATCAACCCAACCACGAAGATGCAGAAATTTAGACTACGAAAATGGCGATCATACAGTTTAATGTTGTGAAGATAACAAATGTGAAATATCAACCCATGCATCATATTCATTACATCCCTGCCATTGTTAACTAAAATTATTTTATAAATTTATTTTTAATGGGGTTAGCCCGAAACCCAGTTGTCTGGCCCAACCGACCCCTAAAAAACATAGTCAGGTGGGCTGGACAAAAAGATCAGATCATATATTTTTAAGGTTTTATACGGTCCAATCCATATTAAAATATAGGGTTGGTGGGTTGGTCTGATGGATGAAATCTATTTTAATAGCTATACACGTGAGACACCAAAACACATGAGAACGACTTTAGTCGATCACATTATATAAACTACAACACACACAATTTCACATATTCATTATTTCACACTTAAAATATTGTCATACTCAATGACTTGAGTGTTAGAATGTTATTCTTATAAGTCCACTTGCACTCCGTCATACTGAGAACTCACTCCACCACATCGGAGCTCAAGTCCACCAAATCTTTTCATATTTTTTTATTATAAATAAATAAAAGTATTTTTTAAATCATTATCAATAAATGAAAAGTTTAAATAAAATTATTTTTTTAATAAGGATAATGCTAACATGTGCCCTTAGGACACATGTTAAGAAACTTAAAAATAGAAAAATTGTATTAAAAAAAATAATAGAAAAATTTATTATAAACTCTTAATAAAACAAGGGTCTTGCTAACCTGTGCCTTCAGGGCAATCATTAAACATTCTGAAAAAAGAAAATATTTTTTAAAAAATTTAATATTTCAATTTTCAAGGCATTAAATACGCAGATTATTTAGATAAATTTACTATTTTAAAGTATTAACCATTGTCCTGAGAACACTGGTTAGCATTTCCCTTAAAACAATGCACAATTTCTAAAAATAAAATTCTAGATTTAACTCTTAACATGTGTCCTTAGGAGATATTTTAACGTTATTCTTTTAATAATAATGAGAAATATAGAGTTTAAATATTTTTTTTTCTTTTAGAACAATAGTAATTTTTTAAATTTATCTCATCAGGAGAATGGGTCCTTAATAATAAGGCCATATCTTATAAAGAATAGCATCTAATTAATATCAAATTCTTGTATATTTGTGAATCAATTTTCATTTAAAAAACGTGGTCAACTATTGTATTGTTTAAATTTATTAATTGGTAAACTTTATTTATTTGATTCGATTCTTTGATTTTTTTTATTATAATCAATATTCCTCCTGTACCAAATATTGTAAAATACTAGCTCACTGAATTATTTAAAAGTTTAAACCGTTTTAAGCCTCTGAATTCTCGATCTTATAAAAACACTACATTTCATCTAAAATTAAATATTCTAGTTACTAGTTCTCTCTTTTGATAAATGGACTACAGATATCTATTCATAATATTTACAACATTCGTCTAAATATTAAGTTTTCTTTCTCAAACTTTTCCTAAATTCTCAATTATTCAAATAGAAAAAAGAAGAAAATTCCCTCACCCACCTCCTAACCTTCTTGCCCACCCCTGGTGAATTTACCACACTACCCCTTGTTTCGGAAGTTCATTTCTGAAAAGGTACTTTTTTTGTTAAAAAAGGTGTTTTCGGAAATGTATCTCCGAAAACGTGTTTTTTTTAATATAAAATATTGATTTCGGAGATGCATCTCCGAAATAAAGTTACTTTTCAGAAAATGTGGTGTTTTCGGAAGTTCATCTCCGAACGCACCCCCTTGGAGGAATTCGGAAATGAACTTCCGAAATATTCCAAGACCAAATTGGTCTTGGAATGTTTCGGATATACATTTCCGAAATAATTAATAATTATTAAAAAAATTAAAATCAAGGTGAATCAATACAATTAATAGGTATAAAATCAAGGTGAATCAATAAAATGAAGGTGAATCAATAAAATCAAGGTGAATCAAAACATCCTAAACTATTTGAAAGTTAAAAATTATTTTACTAACTTATATAAATAAAAAACATTTTAATTCCATAAGTAAATTTTGAATTATATAGAATTAAATATAAAATTTATTCATTAAATAAAATTAAGACAAAATCTTTTTTTAATTTTTTTAAACTAAATAAAAAATTATCTCATTTTTAATTATGAATCAGAATAGAAATATATAAATATATAATAATAATTATTAATTTTGTAAGTGAAATATATAAATATATAATATATAAATATATAATAATTAATATATAAATATATAATAATTATTATAAATTAAAACACTCAATTTTTTAATTTTTATAATTATTATATAAATATATAAATATATTTATAATTAATATATAATAATTATTATATAAATATATAAATATATAATAATTTTTATAAATATATAATAATTATTATAATTATTATATAAATATATAAATTAAAACACTCATTTTTTTAATTTTTTTGTAAATACATAATGATTATTAAAAATATATAAATATATAAATAAAAAATTATAACTCATTTTGTAAGTGAAATTATTTTAATTTTTTTAATTAAAATTATTTTAAATTTTAAAATATGAATCAGAATATAAATATATAATAATTATTATTCATAACTAATAAATTATATCAAAATATATAATTATTATTATTTATTACTCATAAATTATATCAAATTTATAATATATAAATTAATTCATATCCTAAAATTAATTTTTGGAATTTTTAGATTTTTTTTGTTTTTTCGGAGATGCATCTCCGAATTAATCAAAATCTCAATTTTTGGGATTTTTTCAGAAATGCACTTCCGAAGTCTAAAAAAATTTAGAAAATAAAATATTTCGGAAATGCATTTTCGAAGCAGGGGTAAAATCGGATTTTTGCTGGGGTGACCCTATGGGAGGTGGGTAAAGAAAAAACCAAAAAGAATTGAAAACTTAAAAGTAAAAGGTAAATGAAGACTTGATCGAAATGATTAAAATTTTAAAAGACTGAATCTGGAGAGAAAAAAATTCAGCAACCAAATAATTATGTAAAGAAAGTTGTACTTATCCTCATGTGCAAATAAGAGAAGAAAATAATATATAGTGACTTAATTAATGAAAGAACAGGTGAATATTATTTTTTTTTAGAAAAGCTATTGATTTAGTACGACAACTAACAAATGGAACCATATAAAACAAAATAATTTTTCGATAACTTTTTTTTCTATTCTAAAAATTTTGTGACACAATTTTATACAATTGCATAATTTAAAAAAAACAAAAATTGAATAAACGTATCCTATAATATTAAAAAAAAAATCATTTATAGATCATAACACTTAATAATTGTAACAAATTCCACAAAACATGTCGGTCTATAAAATCCATAAGTTGAAAATAATACAAAGCAAATAAACAACTATATTTAATAATAAAATTACATAAAGTTATTAATCAACTACTCCCTCCGTTCCTTTTTAAGTGTCGTTTTAGCAAAAAGCTCTTCAACCAAGATAGTGAATTATTAGAGTTACTTTTCCTATTATACCCTTATTTATTTTTCTCTCTCCAAATAAATTCAATCATTCACTCTCTTTTTCTAATAACTAATTGAAAAATTTGAAGTGGAGTTATTGAGAAAATAAGGGCATAAATGACAAATTATAACATTAAATTATAAAACGACACGTAAATAGAAACAAAAAAATTCTTCTAAAACGACACTTAAAAAGGAACGGAGGGAGTACTAGTCTAGTAAAAATATTGGTGGTGAGTGAGGGACATCAAACTTCAATCAACAAAAGAATCAAAGCAAGGACAAACACATTTAATCTTATACCTATGAAAAATTGGGTCATTGTGCCTCAGATTGTTGGTACAATAAAGGAAAGGAGAATGTTCAAGACAATGGTGATGATGAAGCCCAGTTTGTCCAAGATGATTCAAAATAGGGCACTATAGTGTTCATGGCTGCATTTTCTAAAGATCAACATAAAGAAGGATCATGGTTTCTAGATACAGGTTGCTCAAATTATATGATAGGTCACAAGAAATGGTTGGTCAAGTTTGATTGCACAAGAAAGAGCAAGATGAGATTAGTAGATAGTAAGCCTCTGCAAGATGAAGGAATTGGAAACATGGTGATTAAAAGGAATAATAACATATATGTAATCATTTAACATGTGTTGTCTGTATTAGGAATGGAGTGCAATATATTAAGTATTGGCCAACTTATAGAGAAAGGATTCTCTATAATGACTAATGATAAAGTCTTTGAACTATACTATCATATCAACATCCTTATCTTGAGGTTACCACTTGCAAAGAATAAGGCCTTCAAGAGATTGATCAATACCGTAGAGGAGAGTGCTTGGAAGTTGTGGTAGAGGAGAAGAAAAGTTTGTTATTGCCTATAAGGTTTGGTCACCTTAACTTTAGATCCCCTAAATCAATTAGTCATCCAAGTATAGGGCTATGCTTTTCAAGTTTCAAAATTTCAAAAAATATGAGTAATGGTTGCTTGGTTGGTAAACAACCTAGGAACTTATTTAACGCCAACTTATCAATGAGGTCAAACAATGTGTCAAAGTTGTTAACTCATACGTGTGTACCTTTTAAAGAGAAGTCTCTAGGATGAAATAAATACTTCATCTCATTTGTTGATGAGCATAACAAGAAGATGTGGATCATTTTGATTCAATCTAAGGATGAAGTGTTTGACATATTCAAGAAGTTCAAGGCTTTGGCTGAAAATCCAAGAATTAGAAGAACTAAGGTTCTAAGAACTGATGGTGATGTTGAATCCACATTAATTGCATTTGAGTCACTTTGTGTTGACCAAGGTATACAACTAATAAGTGAAAACTTTAGTTATTTTATATAGACACTTATTGACTCAAAATTCAAATAAAATAACCTCAATTTATCATAAAAGATGATAAATTACTTGTGTGTAATTTTTAACTATATTATTCATGAGCACGAATAAAAATTGTCCAAGAAAAAATAAAACACCAATAAAATGACTTATTATACATTACTTGAGTTATAAGAGATAGAAATATTTATATTGAGAGTTGTGCATTTTTTATGTTTAATTGTATTGAGCTATAATCGTAATTAAAGAATATAGTTCTCTTGTATCTTTGTAATTGATATTTAGGGTGCAAGCTAAACCCTGTGAAAAAATTTGGTGTAAGAAAGGTTGTAAGGCTGATCCTATTGTAAAAGTTCAAGTTGTTTAATGAAAATCTCAAGAAGAAACTCTTGAGAATTTGATTAGGTCGTGTTGTATAAGGTCGGACTATAAATCCTGGTGTAATCTCTTTATCTCTTTTACTTTTCCGTATTATATTTTCCACTGCTTAATCTCTTCTTTTTCTCATTTCCTAAAATCAACACAATTCATCTCCCCTCTCTTGTGTTTAAAGTCATTTGGTCAACAATTTCTTCATCTAAGTTAGAAACTTTGAGTTAGCCTGACTCATTGGATAGTTATATGAGGAGTGCTAGCAACACTCTCTTTTCAACACTCTCTCAAACACCCACTTTCTTATTGGTTGAAATATGTGTGAGTCCCACTTTGAATACAAGTCTCACATAAAGTGGTAAGACTCGCACATGTTTCAAACAATAAGAAAGTGAGTGTTTGAGAGAGTGTTAAAAAGAGTGTTCTTAATATTTCTTTATATATAGAGGAAGATTCTTCAAAAATAGCAAACTCATAGCTAACTATATCACATCCTCCATTTATTATTAAACAAAGTGTTTTCAAATAAGATGTCGTTGTTTATAAAAAAAATATTTTTAATGCTTAAGGGTCTGTTTGGTTTAATTTTGTAAAAAAAAAAAATTAAAATTTGGAAATCATAAACTTCTTTGATAGTTAGTTCTACAAAATTATTTTTAAAAATTATTATCTATTTACGAAATTTAAAAATTTAAAAATTTAAATAGGAGTTTATGATTTTGGTTTTTAGTATTAAAATTAAAAAGAGCAAAAAAAAAAGGAAAAGTGGTACAATTTTATAATATTATTCAACTTTAAAATAATTTTTAAAAATTAAATTATCAAATATATTTTCTTTTATTTTTTTCTTTAAAATAATTTTTTAAAATTGATTTACAAAATAATTTTTAAAAACTAAAAACTAATGACTCATTCAAACGACCCTTAATATTTCATTCAAATAATCTTAATTAGTTACAAAAATGAACACAAATAGTAGAAGAAGATGGATGATACAAGAGACTACTTTTTAACCAAGTTGTGTGGCCAAGGATTTAGGACGGTGCAGGTCCACCTCACAACAATAAAATCTTGCCTATGTTTTGACTTATGTAATTAAATTGAATTATAGTCTCCATACATGCTGGATTAAATTATACTTTTCTATCTTAAGTTTGAATTATGAAATTTTGAATTGAATTTGATTATGACAACCATGGATGGTGACTTTAATTAGAAAGAAAGGCTGCCATTGTCACTCCCATCATCCAACTTTGTTAGAATGTGGCACCTAAAAGATGTTTATGTTCCCTCTTCCACTGCACATTTCCTTCTGCATTTGGGCCACACTAAGTGGGAACCGGTTGAGATATTTTTTTATTATTACTTCATTGGTTATATTTGATTTCTTTATAGTTTCCTATAAAGTGAAATGCCAAATATTTAAATACGCATCTTTATAATTAGATGTTTTTTCGAAAGATTAATATTAAATGTTAGTTGGTTTAAAAGTGATTGACATTGAACTTAGTAGAGATGATTGTGTTTTAATTTTTCTCAACTGCGGTTGAGAGAAGTTAGAATCACTTGATTTCAAAACTGATATACAAATCAAATTAGACGTGGATAATTTATTATAATATAGATAAGATTGAAATATATTTTAGTTTTGGTAAGTTGCAAAACAAACATCACCTAACTTATACTTACTGTCATACCCCAAAATTTGCCCATGTTATTTTCCACACATAAAATCAAAACAAAAGACAAAGCTCCTAGACAAATTCTCCTATACAAAGATTCTGAACTAGGGTTTGATAAATTTAAAAGGAAATCACTGAATCAATGGCTCCAAGGCATCTCATATGGCTCAACATATCCCACTTTACCTCCATGACAAGTATCAAGGCCTATCTCAAAGTTTTGGTCATTCAAAAGCTCAGAAGGTCAACAGTCGACTGTTTAACCTAAAAAGTCAACTGTGGTCAAAGTAAAGTCAAAACTCCTGATTTTTCGCTAAGATCCTCATTATGAAGTATCATTCATCATTTTATCAAAGGTTGGTCATGATTCATCAGGAAAAGATCAGAAATCAACAAAACTCAAGGTTTCTAAATTAGGGTTTTGGACTAAAAGTCAACCGAACTTTGACCAGCCATAACTTTCACATGGAACATCCAAAATTTTCCACCCAAAGCTCATTTTGAAGGAAATTGAATTCTCTACAACTTTGTCTCTCACATGCCAAGTCTAAAAATGCTTCATTTAAGAGATATGAGCTAATACATTACAGGTCCTTCTAAAAGGTCGCCAAAAGGCATTTTTTCTCAAAGCTCATAACTTGAACATGGTAGACTCAATTGAGATGAAACCAAAAGGAGCTTTTAGAGGACTCTTTAAGCTTTCTAAAAAGTCCTAGAGCATGTTCATACCACAAAAATTGAAGGAGTTATGGCTCGTACAAGTCGGGCGAAATTTGGAAAATGGATGAAACCCTAATTGACAAGTTCTTGATTTTTTTTTAGTAATGAGCTTATGATTTTGAGTCCTTCACGTGATAACCAGCCCAAAAGGGGTCCATTAGTCAAGCATAATTATTTTTATGATATTGTTTGAATTATATTTGATTTTATCCACTTAAATTCAAATAAAAATCAAATAAAATCACAAAATAATTATATAATGATTATTCCACTCTTTCTCCTTGATTTAAATCAAAACAAAATCATGATTCAAAAGGCCCTAGTACGTGAAAAATATTGGAAAGATATTGAGCCAATAATAGAAAGATTTAACACACATTTTAATCAAATTCCAACCTCTCCAATATATGATTTCTTTCTAAAAACAAATGACCTAATTTGCACCCTATATAAATCCACATTCTCAGCAGCCAGAGGAGACGGATTTTGAGAGAAAAACTAGGGTTCAAAGGTGGCCGAAAAAAATTCCAAAGAAGGTGCAACTCGAGACTTTGTGTTCAAGCTATTATCAAGGCCAAACCTTCATTCTATTCATCTCCAGAATCATCATAGAGTAGGTATGAATCATTAATCATGCTTGAGAACACGTAGGATTCGTGTTCATGTTTAAACATATTTATGTTTTGTTTTGATATTCATATCTCGTATTTTATTGCACATCAATTGAATCTAACCTGTTTGTTAAGTTCCTGGCATGTTTTATAAGGGATATGGACCTTTGTTTCAGAGATTTAACGCAAGAATGGCTGAACACCATTGTTAGGGCATAGACGAATTTCACCTTCGTTTTCATAGCTACAGGGAGTTTAAGGCCAAACTAACATCATATTTGGATCCGTGGCGTGTTAATTAGTATATCTGGACCATTGGTTTTTGTTTCTTGATGGATTATTGTAGGTTTTAGTTCGCAGCCAAGGGAGAGGATGAACTGGCAAGCAATTCCGCAGGAAAATTCATAAGAAATTCCGCAGGAAAAATCGCAGGCCCTGAGGATGAAGATGATGAACAGTGAAGGGAAGCGTGCGTGGCGTTTTGGGTGTGCGTCATAGGCTGGTCAACGAATCTCTCCCCTCACTCCGGCTCTGATTGGCCACTCAAAGTCTCCTGGGGCCCACGCTGACTGAATCTCTTGTCTCTCTCCTCTCATTGTTTAACACGCAAACACATGGGCCCAGCTTTGGTTCTTTTGACTTTCTTTTTCGAACTAATGTTAAAGTTTATATTTATATTTTCATAATCATTATATTAATGACTTGAATCGGTGGCACAATTGGCAGAGAATGGTGTTGTTATGCTCACAAACCTGCGTTCGATCCAGGTATGAGACAACTTTATTTTTCTAATAAATTGCTCACTGATCCTATGTAGTACACCCAGGGAAGCCTACGATGCACCTTTGTCACTCTCCACAAGATCTCTACCAATGCAGATCCAAAGGGCCAGCATGTGCAGTCCCACCGTGTACCCTCAGTGGAGCGCCACATCTGATCCTAGCTGAGTTCCCTTCTAAATTTTTTTTATCATTATTTTTATTGCATATTTCTTTTTAATTATTTATGTATACCTTTTTAATATAATTTATTATTTACTTCAAATTCTTTTTAATACATTATAAATTTTCTTATAAATTACAAAAAAATGTTTTTTTAACTATTTAATCGAAAATTCGATGTTCCTTACGAACCTTTAATTTTAATTTTTATACGCTTACTTAGTTAAAATATTAGGTTTAACCTTATAGTTATTATATTCCATTCTGGCTTCGATCCCATTAGCCTTTAGGGTTTGTTCAATCCCATTTATTTCTTTTATTTGCCTCTTGATAAAATAGGGTTTATACCCATAGTTAACGAATTTTAAATGCACTAACATTTCTCTTCTTCATGCCTAATTTTCAGGGTTAATCACGATCTTCTGACTATGCGCCGCGCCATCAACCAAAGAGCTAAGTTTCTAACCCTTGATTATTAGTTTAATTTTATTTCGCCTCATGGAATCAAATAAGGTTTGTTTCAATATCGATGAATTCCACATACACTCACTCCCCAATTACTTTCATTTAAATTTTCAGATAATCAATCAAGGGTGCTAGGGCGATCAAGGCATTCAAGAAGTTCATATTAATTATTTATGTTTTTTTTCTTTTTTGTTTTAATTCCCCCACCCCCGCAGGTGTTTATTGTAATAGCGTAGGATTTTTGTTTTCTTGCCTTTAATTTCCGCAATATTAGCTGCGTGGTTAGTAATTTAGGGAGTGACAAAATTAATTAATTGAACGGTAGCTCACTAACTCAAGATAAATAACTCGAATCTAACTCACGTGATTGGTGCACACACTCACCTTTAGGGTACCTCTCTTGTTGCCTGTTGCCTTCTTGATCAAATAGTCAAGTCCCTTCGAATATAGGGATACCTTAGCTCGCCGCCTTCGATTCAAAATCACCCTGTCCCTCCGATAAAAGATCATAGTCCCGTCGAGTTGCCTACGATAAATATGATCTCGTCCCTCGATTAAATGGTGATAGTCCCTTCGATTGCTAAGGTATCCTTACTGTTGTCTAATGACTATTATATCCTTCCCTTAGACTACCTGCCTCTCTATGGTAGGGACAGTCTTATGGCGAACGATTCTCTCGATGACCCGCACATCCAATTGAAAGACTTCCTGCCCTCTCATGGTATGGATAGACCCTTTCGCCCGAAAGACTTAAAGAACACGAAAGACAAACTTAGGGTAGGTAGTTCTTAATTGCTTGCTCATAATTCAAGAATTCAAAATACTTTTCACACCTCCTTTTCAAATACTCTCAAACAAGGCTACGCTTATTTACAAGCTAAAGTCCTTAACGAAATTTTTTACTATTCACACACGACACTTTTCAAACAATTCAAACAAACAAGTGAGCTAAGCAATTAAGAGCCCATGGATAACCATGGATGCAAAGGGTGCCTTACACCTTCCCTTTGTATAACCTACTCCCCGAACTCAATCTCTTTTCAAAGGTCTTTCCTGTTCTTTTTGCCTTTCCAATTGGATAAAATAAAAGTCGGTGGCGACTCTTGCTTAACCGCGACATTTCGATATTAAAGTCAGTTCACCGTATTACAGAACTGGCGACTCTGCTGGGGATGCTTTCGATTAAAAAGAGGGGTTACCTTAAAGTTTAGGATCACTTTAATTGTTTGATTTGCTTGATTTATATTTCAAAGGTTGTTTCGGGTATTTATTTGTGTGAAAGATCCTAACCCGGATCTGAGAACCTTAGGTAAATGGCAAGAGACCAAGGAGACTGCACAGCGTATACTGATGTGGTTGATATGGTGGCCATCGTTAGTGTGACACATTGGTTTGTCCTGGTGTTCCTTGGGATCCGACTCGAGGAAACACTTGGCTGCCGCGTGGTGTCATTAAGCACTAATTTGCCCCTAGAACCCTAGTTGAACTTGACTTTGGCCTATTAGAAAGTAGCGAGATAGCTGGCTTTGGTTCCGACCGAAGTTGGTTGATACTCGAAGCTACACTCATATGGACTGGACTTTCAGGACCTTCTCGGTTGGTGATTCGATTGCCGAACTGAGATAAGCGCCTTCGAGAAAGGTCAATGATATGAGCTCCCTAGAACCCGATCTTTATCTAGGACAGGTTGAACCAACTAAACTTCAGTGGGGAGGGTACTTACCTACGAACTTCACGCAAGCCTCTAAACCTAAGGGTACTTGTGTGACTTGTTTGCATTTGTTACTAACCTTTGTTTTCTCGCAGGTTTTGTTAAAAGACTTGTTTGCCCTCACTATTCCATGTTGTTCCTAATAAGTTGCATTCGCATAACATACTAACCTTCCTTTCCTTGCAGGATTCGCTTGTAGGACATTTCGTCCTCGTTACCTTATGCTCTAACCCTTTATTTCCTTGTAGGGATTGTCTGTAGGACACCTAGTCCTTATGACCTTATGCTTTACTTAATGCATTGCATCTGCATGACATCATGACATCATGACATATCATATTAACTAACCCTTTCAAGGATCTTAGGGATTTAGGGTGCACAATTTCAGGTACTCTTATCAGGGATTAAATTCCTATCAAGGGGCAAGAGGATTTATTTTCCTCTAGCCACATACCTTCCGATTCAAAGGCTTAGTACCCATCAAGGGGCAGGAGGATTTATTTTCCTCTAGCCATGTACCCTCAAGTTCAAAGATATCCCGAATCAGAGGCGATGACCCACTTGATATGGTGAGCTTGATGGACGTTCAACGACAAAATTCAGAATTCTTCAGACAAAGACGCAACCAATCATTTTCTAAATATTGCTAACTAAATTTCCTAAAGATTCTTGAAAATACTGCATTTGCATTCATAACATCGCATAACAGGTTTCTTACAACAAGTATCTCATCCTCTCTTGTTGTTTACTTCAGCACAAATGGATTTCGAGCAGTCAGTCAAATACCTTCAGGCTCGGAACATCTGATCCCGAACTTTGGTTCCGAACTCGGCCAAGGGGCAAGAAGAATTGAGGGCCCTCCTATTCCTGGGTACAATTACAATGCGAGATGCGCTTATTATTCGATCAATCCTGGTCATGGCGTAAAGGATGGTAGACCAGTGAAGCGTGCCATTAAAGATCTGATCATAACACTCAAATCAGAAAAGACCACGACAATGAAGTCACGACAACTGAGTCACGACAACAAAGTCACGACAACTGAGCCACGACAATTGAGTCACGATAATGGAATCACGACAACTGAGTCACGATAATGGAATCACGACAACTGAGTCACGATAATGGAATCAAAACAACTGAGTCACGACAACAAAGTCACGACAACTGAGTCACGATAATGAAATCACGACAACAAAGTCACGACAACTGAGTCACGATAATGGAATCACGACAACTGAGTCACAACAATCAATTCACTCATATGATCCAGACGCTCAGGGCAATCGAGCCAACGAATTCTCCTGACTATAAACCCAATGCGAGGTGCGCATACCATTTCAACAGTCTTGGACATTACACAAACAATTGCTGGACATTAAGTAATAAGATTCAAGATCTGATCAATGAAGGAGAAATCAAATCCAACCCTCCTGAAAGCCCTGTGGTGATCACCGCTCCTATGCCTAGTAATGACAAGATTGATTGACGTCTCGACGGACGAACTTTTGGATCATTAGATCTACTTTCATTTGCAAGTTCTTTCCTGTTTGTTTAAACATTTGACTCATGATAGACATTATCTGTTTTAATAATCATCATCAGTGCATTGCATATATTTGTCTTGAATAAATTATTTCGTTATCACTCATTTTAAATTGCGTCTTTACTTTGCATATGTTTTATGATACTCAACTCTGGCTAAAGTTGTATACCTTTTGAGGGAGGATGACGAAAACGATACCGCAACCTCATACAGTATGCTTTTGAGCGGACTATGCTGACGATGTACAGGCATTGTTTCAATTCCTAAACAGTGGAGATATAAGGATGTTAATCCCTCGACAACCCCTTTGAGCCTAAGGAGTAGAAGTTTCTTTCTTGTACTAATTAAAACCCTTGATCATAACCTGGGGCAGGGTAGTTCTCAGTTAGTTTGGTTGTGCATTCTATTTTAAGAGAATCATTCAGTACACCTTTCAACAAAGGTTTCAATCACAAACGTTCATCCACACACATTAAAGAAGTGTTGGCTCATCAATCATTAAGTAAGGCAGTCAATATCTTTCAAAAAAAAAAATGATGAAAATGAAGAAAAACATACATACAAAGAAAAGCCTGCTAAGTCAAAAATCAAAAAGAAGACTTAGGCAAAAAAAATCAAGGCATCCCGCTGACTGTAATCTCAAAAGTAAACAGTTCAGGCAAAAGTTAGGGATATCAAAAATAAAAAAAGGAAAGTCAATAAATTCTTGAGCAACACAAAGTTGTGACTACCAAAAGGAAGAAATGACTGCCGTCTCAAAAAGTTCCCTCTGCTTGTGAATCATCATCATTATCAAAAGATGCAAACCCAAAAGTCTCTTGGAACCTGAATGCATAAGTCGAATTAACTGAGCTTAGGACTGAAGATCATCACGAAGAGGGGTGGGTACAATCAAATTTTGAGCCCTTATCCTTTGTTTCTTAAACCGTGAACCAAGCCACGTTACAACCCTTGAAAGTCCTAACTGAAGCATGGTTAGTTCGAAAGCATACTGTCACTAAAAAGGTATCCTGACTCCTTAAGGTTTACTAAAATGCTGAGTCGATATTTCATTTTTTACATCACGTTATTACCAATATCATGTTTTTACAAATATCGCTCTTTTACATCTCCTGCTTCAACGTTTTCAAAAACTCAAGACAAACGTATGCATTGCATCTCATGAATTCATTATTAAACATATTCTGCTACATAATTTCAAATGTTAGCATCAGAAAGAGCTTGCACAGGGTACAACTAATGATTGAAAGTCATCCCGACAAACAATACTACTCCAAGAAGCCATGCCTCTTACGTATACAAGGGGCATGACACGTTTTGCTCAATCACTCTGGGGCAATCCAGTCAAGATTCAAAGAATCTCTCGAATGCCAAAAAGTCAAAGGCATACATCTCGAATGGGTATCAAACTATTTCCCGATCAATCTGGGGCAATCAAGTCAATACCCCGAGAATCTCTCAGGAGGGTCAAAAACAATCAGGGGCATGATTACTAGGGGCACGTCGCCTATAGTACGCATCTCATGAAGTCCTCGCGAGGTGAATCTTTCCAAAGTTCCTACTAATAGGGGCAAGTCCAGTTTTGACATCTAGATCGATCCTCAGTGGTATGTCCTAATCAAATCCAGGAGTGGTAGTTACCATATTACTGGGGGCAACTTTCACCCATGTCTCCCCACAAAGCCGGGTTCACAAGATCATATCCCCACAGAGTAATCATTAAGAAGATATCTTCAAACGATCCCGATAGAGACATGGCTGCCCAACAGAGTTTACATCTTCAACACTGTCGCTCTCCTCCAACACGATTTATCAATATCTTTATCACCAATCAGGGAACATCAAGTCACTGATCATCTCCAAGCAAAAATCATAAATTCCCAGCTGAGCATCTTCAAGACAAGATCAGACAGTACAATTACAAGGACATAAAGATCTACATAAATCATATTCACATATCATATGTCATAAACATATTCATACATTGCATACATTACCTCATAATGAACTCATACATAACATGCAAAAGCTCTCATTTATTTTGAGGGATTCATTACATAATACATGCATCATGACATTGCATAACTATACCTATTGCAGGATACAGGCACAGACAAATGAACGAAATCTCCAACTTTCCAAGATCTAATTCAGCTACTACGAATAGTACTGACACGGTCAACGCTCGAAGATCTAATTCATTTACCACGAACGGTAATGACACGATCACTTTCAAAGATCTAATTCAGTTACTACGAACGGTACTGACACGGTCAACGCTCGAAGATCTAATTCATTTACCACGAACGGTAATGACACGATCACTTTCAAAGATCTAATTCAGTTACTACGAACGGTACTGACACGGTCAACGCTCGAAGATCTAATTCATTTACCACGAACGGTAATGACACGATCACTTTCAAAGATCTAATTCAGTTACTACAAACGGTACTGACACGATCAACTCCCAGAGATCTAATTCTATCATCACGAACGGTGTAGACACGATCACTGACCTTCCCAGTCTAATTCAGCTACTACGAACGGTACTGACACGACAGAAGATCTAATTCAGATACTACGAACGGTACTGACACGATCAAATTTCAGAGGTCTAATTCTATCATCACGAACGGTGTAGACACGATCACTGACGTCCACGGTCTAATTCAGTTACTACGAACGGTGCTGACACGACGAGAGAGTCTAATTCTATCATCACGAACGATGTAGACACGATTATCTCTCCAAAAGATCTAATTCATTTACTACGAACGGTAATGACACGATCAACGCGCAAACGACATTTCTCAAACTTCAACTACCGGATGGCATCTTTAAAGCCCATCTCTGACAAAAGTCCCTACTTCAACTAGGGCAAATTTCTTGGTATTCTAGTGTTCAATCATCTTCCACCTTCAGATACCGACTGGCATACAAACCACTCTACATCCTCAGGTATAAGAAGATTGAACAGGGGCAGCTGTCATACCCCAAAATTTGCCCATGTTATTTTCCACACATAAAATCAAAACAAAAGACAAAGCTCCTAGACAAATTCTCCTATACAAAGATTCTGAACTAGGGTTTGATAAATTTAAAAGGAAATCACTGAATCAATGGCTCCAAGGCATCTCATATGGCTCAACATATCCCACTTTACCTCCATGACAAGTATCAAGGCCTATCTCAAAGTTTTGGTCATTCAAAAGCTCAGAAGGTCAACAGTCGACTGTTTAACCTAAAAAGTCAACTGTGGTCAAAGTAAAGTCAAAACTCCTGATTTTTCGCTAAGATCCTCATTATGAAGTATCATTCATCATTTTATCAAAGGTTGGTCATGATTCATCAGGAAAAGATCAGAAATCAACAAAACTCAAGGTTTCTAAATTAGGGTTTTGGACTAAAAGTCAACCGAACTTTGACCAGCCATAACTTTCACATGGAACATCCAAAATTTTCCACCCAAAGCTCATTTTGAAGGAAATTGAATTCTCTACAACTTTGTCTCTCACATGCCAAGTCTAAAAATGCTTCATTTAAGAGATATGAGCTAATACATTACAGGTCCTTCTAAAAGGTCGCCAAAAGGCATTTTTTCTCAAAGCTCATAACTTGAACATGGTAGACTCAATTGAGATGAAACCAAAAGGAGCTTTTAGAGGACTCTTTAAGCTTTCTAAAAAGTCCTAGAGCATGTTCATACCACAAAAATTGAAGGAGTTATGGCTCGTACAAGTCGGGCGAAATTTGGAAAATGGATGAAACCCTAATTGACAAGTTCTTGATTTTTTTTTAGTAATGAGCTTATGATTTTGAGTCCTTCACGTGATAACCAGCCCAAAAGGGGTCCATTAGTCAAGCATAATTATTTTTATGATATTGTTTGAATTATATTTGATTTTATCCACTTAAATTCAAATAAAAATCAAATAAAATCACAAAATAATTATATAATGATTATTCCACTCTTTCTCCTTGATTTAAATCAAAACAAAATCATGATTCAAAAGGCCCTAGTACGTGAAAAATATTGGAAAGATATTGAGCCAATAATAGAAAGATTTAACACACATTTTAATCAAATTCCAACCTCTCCAATATATGATTTCTTTCTAAAAACAAATGACCTAATTTGCACCCTATATAAATCCACATTCTCAGCAGCCAGAGGAGACGGATTTTGAGAGAAAAACTAGGGTTCAAAGGTGGCCGAAAAAAATTCCAAAGAAGGTGCAACTCGAGACTTTGTGTTCAAGCTATTATCAAGGCCAAACCTTCATTCTATTCATCTCCAGAATCATCATAGAGTAGGTATGAATCATTAATCATGCTTGAGAACACGTAGGATTCGTGTTCATGTTTAAACATATTTATGTTTTGTTTTGATATTCATATCTCGTATTTTATTGCACATCAATTGAATCTAACCTGTTTGTTAAGTTCCTGGCATGTTTTATAAGGGATATGGACCTTTGTTTCAGAGATTTAACGCAAGAATGGCTGAACACCATTGTTAGGGCATAGACGAATTTCACCTTCGTTTTCATAGCTACAGGGAGTTTAAGGCCAAACTAACATCATATTTGGATCCGTGGCGTGTTAATTAGTATATCTGGACCATTGGTTTTTGTTTCTTGATGGATTATTGTAGGTTTTAGTTCGCAGCCAAGGGAGAGGATGAACTGGCAAGCAATTCCGCAGGAAAATTCATAAGAAATTCCGCAGGAAAAATCGCAGGCCCTGAGGATGAAGATGATGAACAGTGAAGGGAAGCGTGCGTGGCGTTTTGGGTGTGCGTCATAGGCTGGTCAACGAATCTCTCCCCTCACTCCGGCTCTGATTGGCCACTCAAAGTCTCCTGGGGCCCACGCTGACTGAATCTCTTGTCTCTCTCCTCTCATTGTTTAACACGCAAACACATGGGCCCAGCTTTGGTTCTTTTGACTTTCTTTTTCGAACTAATGTTAAAGTTTATATTTATATTTTCATAATCATTATATTAATGACTTGAATCGGTGGCACAATTGGCAGAGAATGGTGTTGTTATGCTCACAAACCTGCGTTCGATCCAGGTATGAGACAACTTTATTTTTCTAATAAATTGCTCACTGATCCTATGTAGTACACCCAGGGAAGCCTACGATGCACCTTTGTCACTCTCCACAAGATCTCTACCAATGCAGATCCAAAGGGCCAGCATGTGCAGTCCCACCGTGTACCCTCAGTGGAGCGCCACATCTGATCCTAGCTGAGTTCCCTTCTAAATTTTTTTTATCATTATTTTTATTGCATATTTCTTTTTAATTATTTATGTATACCTTTTTAATATAATTTATTATTTACTTCAAATTCTTTTTAATACATTATAAATTTTCTTATAAATTACAAAAAAATGTTTTTTTAACTATTTAATCGAAAATTCGATGTTCCTTACGAACCTTTAATTTTAATTTTTATACGCTTACTTAGTTAAAATATTAGGTTTAACCTTATAGTTATTATATTCCATTCTGGCTTCGATCCCATTAGCCTTTAGGGTTTGTTCAATCCCATTTATTTCTTTTATTTGCCTCTTGATAAAATAGGGTTTATACCCATAGTTAACGAATTTTAAATGCACTAACATTTCTCTTCTTCATGCCTAATTTTCAGGGTTAATCACGATCTTCTGACTATGCGCCGCGCCATCAACCAAAGAGCTAAGTTTCTAACCCTTGATTATTAGTTTAATTTTATTTCGCCTCATGGAATCAAATAAGGTTTGTTTCAATATCGATGAATTCCACATACACTCACTCCCCAATTACTTTCATTTAAATTTTCAGATAATCAATCAAGGGTGCTAGGGCGATCAAGGCATTCAAGAAGTTCATATTAATTATTTATGTTTTTTTTCTTTTTTGTTTTAATTCCCCCACCCCCGCAGGTGTTTATTGTAATAGCGTAGGATTTTTGTTTTCTTGCCTTTAATTTCCGCAATATTAGCTGCGTGGTTAGTAATTTAGGGAGTGACAAAATTAATTAATTGAACGGTAGCTCACTAACTCAAGATAAATAACTCGAATCTAACTCACGTGATTGGTGCACACACTCACCTTTAGGGTACCTCTCTTGTTGCCTGTTGCCTTCTTGATCAAATAGTCAAGTCCCTTCGAATATAGGGATACCTTAGCTCGCCGCCTTCGATTCAAAATCACCCTGTCCCTCCGATAAAAGATCATAGTCCCGTCGAGTTGCCTACGATAAATATGATCTCGTCCCTCGATTAAATGGTGATAGTCCCTTCGATTGCTAAGGTATCCTTACTGTTGTCTAATGACTATTATATCCTTCCCTTAGACTACCTGCCTCTCTATGGTAGGGACAGTCTTATGGCGAACGATTCTCTCGATGACCCGCACATCCAATTGAAAGACTTCCTGCCCTCTCATGGTATGGATAGACCCTTTCGCCCGAAAGACTTAAAGAACACGAAAGACAAACTTAGGGTAGGTAGTTCTTAATTGCTTGCTCATAATTCAAGAATTCAAAATACTTTTCACACCTCCTTTTCAAATACTCTCAAACAAGGCTACGCTTATTTACAAGCTAAAGTCCTTAACGAAATTTTTTACTATTCACACACGACACTTTTCAAACAATTCAAACAAACAAGTGAGCTAAGCAATTAAGAGCCCATGGATAACCATGGATGCAAAGGGTGCCTTACACCTTCCCTTTGTATAACCTACTCCCCGAACTCAATCTCTTTTCAAAGGTCTTTCCTGTTCTTTTTGCCTTTCCAATTGGATAAAATAAAAGTCGGTGGCGACTCTTGCTTAACCGCGACATTTCGATATTAAAGTCAGTTCACCGTATTACAGAACTGGCGACTCTGCTGGGGATGCTTTCGATTAAAAAGAGGGGTTACCTTAAAGTTTAGGATCACTTTAATTGTTTGATTTGCTTGATTTATATTTCAAAGGTTGTTTCGGGTATTTATTTGTGTGAAAGATCCTAACCCGGATCTGAGAACCTTAGGTAAATGGCAAGAGACCAAGGAGACTGCACAGCGTATACTGATGTGGTTGATATGGTGGCCATCGTTAGTGTGACACATTGGTTTGTCCTGGTGTTCCTTGGGATCCGACTCGAGGAAACACTTGGCTGCCGCGTGGTGTCATTAAGCACTAATTTGCCCCTAGAACCCTAGTTGAACTTGACTTTGGCCTATTAGAAAGTAGCGAGATAGCTGGCTTTGGTTCCGACCGAAGTTGGTTGATACTCGAAGCTACACTCATATGGACTGGACTTTCAGGACCTTCTCGGTTGGTGATTCGATTGCCGAACTGAGATAAGCGCCTTCGAGAAAGGTCAATGATATGAGCTCCCTAGAACCCGATCTTTATCTAGGACAGGTTGAACCAACTAAACTTCAGTGGGGAGGGTACTTACCTACGAACTTCACGCAAGCCTCTAAACCTAAGGGTACTTGTGTGACTTGTTTGCATTTGTTACTAACCTTTGTTTTCTCGCAGGTTTTGTTAAAAGACTTGTTTGCCCTCACTATTCCATGTTGTTCCTAATAAGTTGCATTCGCATAACATACTAACCTTCCTTTCCTTGCAGGATTCGCTTGTAGGACATTTCGTCCTCGTTACCTTATGCTCTAACCCTTTATTTCCTTGTAGGGATTGTCTGTAGGACACCTAGTCCTTATGACCTTATGCTTTACTTAATGCATTGCATCTGCATGACATCATGACATCATGACATATCATATTAACTAACCCTTTCAAGGATCTTAGGGATTTAGGGTGCACAATTTCAGGTACTCTTATCAGGGATTAAATTCCTATCAAGGGGCAAGAGGATTTATTTTCCTCTAGCCACATACCTTCCGATTCAAAGGCTTAGTACCCATCAAGGGGCAGGAGGATTTATTTTCCTCTAGCCATGTACCCTCAAGTTCAAAGATATCCCGAATCAGAGGCGATGACCCACTTGATATGGTGAGCTTGATGGACGTTCAACGACAAAATTCAGAATTCTTCAGACAAAGACGCAACCAATCATTTTCTAAATATTGCTAACTAAATTTCCTAAAGATTCTTGAAAATACTGCATTTGCATTCATAACATCGCATAACAGGTTTCTTACAACAAGTATCTCATCCTCTCTTGTTGTTTACTTCAGCACAAATGGATTTCGAGCAGTCAGTCAAATACCTTCAGGCTCGGAACATCTGATCCCGAACTTTGGTTCCGAACTCGGCCAAGGGGCAAGAAGAATTGAGGGCCCTCCTATTCCTGGGTACAATTACAATGCGAGATGCGCTTATTATTCGATCAATCCTGGTCATGGCGTAAAGGATGGTAGACCAGTGAAGCGTGCCATTAAAGATCTGATCATAACACTCAAATCAGAAAAGACCACGACAATGAAGTCACGACAACTGAGTCACGACAACAAAGTCACGACAACTGAGCCACGACAATTGAGTCACGATAATGGAATCACGACAACTGAGTCACTCAAATACATGAACAAAATGACATCTACTATACAAACAATTAATAAAAGATTGACCAATCTGACTATTATGCCCTTAGTTAAAATTTTCTTTTCAAATAAAAAAGGGCAATTCGGTAACTAACAAAATCACATATCACTTTTTCAACCTTTCAATAACTAAGCGCCAATTGTCAGCCTCTCATTGGTCCAACTTTTTAACTTTTCAATAACCAACTTTTTCTCTCCAACACACTTATTCTCTCTCTTACTTAAATTTTCAAATTTCTTTCACATTTCATTTTCCCACACTTTCTTACTTTCATTTTAATTTTTTTTCATTTAATCACAAAAATTATTAATAATTTATTTTTTTTTAATTTTAATAAATTTAAATATTTATTTATCTCACGGGTCACTATCAATACAATATTTAATTTATTTTAATCGATCATTACACACTTTCTCTTTCTTAATTAAAATTTCAAATTTCTCTCAAATTTTCTTCCCACACTTTCTTACTTTCATTTTAATTTTTTTCTCTATTTATGTATCAACTCTAAAAAAAAAATATTTTTTAATTTTAATAAAATTAAAAATATTGTAATATCACTGGTCACTATCAACATAATACTTATTTTATTTAATCAATCATTGTTTTTATTAGAGAGATAATATTCTTATTTTTAAAATTTTTTTCTTTTCTTCATTTCACGGTTTTTTTAAAGATTATTTAATACAATTAAATTCATATGATTATTGTTCATTTTACATTTGTATTTAAATATATTTTATATCGGATCAAATAAATTTTTTTTTCACGGGTCATTATCAACAAAGTATCTAATTTTTATTTTTAAATGTTAAAATTTCATTTTTTTTTATCTTCATCTTCCAGATTCTTTTTTTATATAATTATTTAATATAATTAAATTTATATAATATTTTTCATTTGTAATTAAATCATTTATTAAAAATTTATATGTATCTAATTAATTTCATACAATATTAAATAAATTTACCCGTGCGGAAGCACGGGTATCTTACTAGTTTATAATAAAATGATACACAACTACTTAAATGAGCCGAAAAAATTATCGTCAGCCAAATCCACTAGTGGCACCCCTTTTAACTTTTCTCTATTTTTTCTATTTCAATTTTGTCAACTTGTTGTATTCTTGCATCATTCAATCATGTCATACAATTAAATTAAAAATATTAGTATAATTTGACACAATATATACTAATAATAAATTGATCATGTAAAATTATTTTACATCATATTTTTTTTCTCAAAATTTATTACAATAAATTCAGCACGAAACAGAACCGTACACGTACAACAAAATACTATTCTAAGACACAGTGTGACTGATTAATATTGCTATATACTTCTTTTTGAAGAATATTATTGACGGTGATAGACGCAAAATGAAAATCCTGCTGGAAGAATAATATGAGTCCTCTCTATGTCTTTTTTCTATTACAAAATCAAACACACTTACAAAATACTTTTGTTTAGAATCTACTTACAATCTCCACCACTTTAACAATACTATGTAAAATCCTATCACATATATTCTTTTTCATATTTGTCAAAATTTGTAGTGTAATTAGGTGGCACCAGCTAGACCAAAACAAAACTTCAAACCCGTAAATAGTGTTGGAATTATATTGTTACCACTGTGAGGTTCGCATAAAATTATTTGTGATGATTTATCATATGTTTGTTTCAGATTTAAAAAAATAGATTTTTTATTGTATTTTTTAAAATAGATTTTATAAAATTATATTTTAAAATATTACAATTTTTTTATATTCATTTTTTCTAAATAGAAACATTACTTTGGACATCTTATAGCATAAACAAACATTATCTAAGACCATAATATAGTCAAAATTGCAATTTTTAAAAAAAGTGGTGTTTCAAAAATATTTTTTATGAAAATCTATTTGAAATAGCTTTAAAATTAAGTGATTTTTTAAAACTTTGATATCCAAAAAAAATTTTAATAAAAAGATAAAATACCTAAAATAATATTTTAAGAATAACTATTCAAACCAAATTTTTATTTGAAGTTTTTATGAAAAATTTCTTTATAAATTTTTTTTACATAAAATTATGTGACACTATAAAAGTCATTTTAAAGAAATCCAAAACAAGCAGACCTTAATTAAAGATGTTACAACATTTAAATTTAAATTTTATTTTTAAATTATTTTATTAAAAAAATATATTTTTTAACCAACATCAAAGAAATGAAAAGTAGAATTTTTGTTAGTAAACAAAATAATAATCACTATAACGTACTCACTAACGTCTAATTTTAATTGTAAGTATCAGAGTTGGAACTGCAGATAAATTTTCTTTTAGGGATGTGGTAATTTTTCATAACATATATTTAATTTTAGACATATTTATTTCATAATCTTATCATCCACCTTCATGTATAGCAGATCGAATGTTTGTTCTGATTTAGAATATGATGGTGAATCTTTTATATAATTTCTATTGAGATCTCATCGGTTGATGATGAACGAGGTAGGTTTAAGCTTTAGTTTGAGAGTAAAGAGGTGTTTCTGTAGTAGAGTGTGTTTCCGAATATATCTGAAGCTTCCTATTTTTCAAACATCTATTGTGCTTAGTATTTTTTAATTATATTATGGTTTTTTTTTCAAATATCTCCTTAAAAATATCATATTAGAAGATTGGGTCCTTAATAATAAGGGCGTATCTTGTCATGTTAGGCATCTAATTACTATTAAATTCATGTATACGTAGATGTATACGTAGATAGATGTATAATATTGTTAGAATTATAATATTACTCGTGAATCAATTATCTGATAAAAAACGTGGTCAACTAATGTATTGTTTAAATTTTTTAATTGCTAAACTTTATTTATTTGATTGGATTCTTTGATTTTTTTTTAATTATTATAATCAATATTCTTCATCTACCTAAAGTTATAAAATCCTCGATTACTACAGATATCAGAACATTGAATTATTTAAAAGTTTGAACGGTTTTAAGCCTCTGAATTCTCTATTTTACAAAACACCACGTTTCATCTAAAATTAAATAATTCAATTATTAGTTTCCTCTTTTGATAAATATGGACCACAAGATTTTAAGTTTGCTTTCTCAAACTTTTCCTAAATTTACAGTTATATAAATAGAAAATATGAATTGAAAACTTGCAAGTAAAAGGTAAAACTACAAAGACTTAATGGAAATAATTAAAATTTTGAAACACTGAATCTGAAGAAAAATATATTTAGGAACCAAATTATTTTATATTAAAAAGTTGTAGTTATCCTCATGCAGAAATAAGAGAAGAAAATAATAGAGGGACTTAAGTGAAAGATGAAGCAAATATTATTTTTTTAAAAATACGACAACTAACAAATGGAACCACATAAATGATAAAATATTGAATTTTTAAAATTCATGTGTTTCTTGCTATAAAATTAATAATAATGTTTATTTAATAAATATTAATAACATTATTAAAAAAGAAAGAGAATAATAAAGGAAAAAAGTGTGAAAATAATAATGGAGAAAAATAATGATGGGCAACAAAATCATTAAAATACAATATTATCACAATATGAAATGAATGTTAGACATTTGTTTTTCTTAAGCCTTTAATTATTGATCGTCGTTATAGCATGGACCCAAAGGTATGTGGTCCAAACTCTTTTCAACTCTACTATTTTGCTGAGGGAGTGTATGATTCCTTTGGAATTATAGAAATGTGGCATAATAAAACATGGTCCATTGTTAGGTCTAATGGTTCTAATTTTATAATTATGTTGTTTTAATTATGTTTTAATTAGGCTTAAAAAGATAATAACATTATGTCTAGCCTTAGCTTTAGATTTCATTAGGATGAGTAAAAAAATAATGACCCGGTTGGACTTCAAGTGTGAAAATTGTGCTAAAGTTGCACATCGAATAGGAATGGAGGAAATGTTTGGTTTATAAGAGAGGTGACAATATTTCCATTGTCTTAAAGTTTTTGGTGTATGTGGCGTCAATGTCTCTTGGATCCTGAATGTTTGACCCATTGACACTTTTGAACCCCGCTTTCCAAACCTCCCTAACAATTGGTATCAAATCGAGTTCTGGTTAGCTCGATAGGAGAGCGAAAAATGGATCCTAATGTGGATCAAGACTAGTGATGTGGATGATTTACACTTGTGGAAGAGATTGTATGTTTTCATAGTGCCTTGCTTCTGAATATATCATTGCATATACGTAAAATTTACAAGACAATTAGGAGATTGACAAAAAGTTGAAAGTGAAAATAAATTAATAGAAAAATCTAGTATGAATAAGACATTATGAATTATAAAATAAAGTAAAATTCGCACAATGCCACTATGCTTAACATATACAAAGATTTCATTAGGTAACCTAACACTAATAGGATTTTTGTAAGAAAGAAATCAATTGGATGGTGTGCATATGTGACGACAAATACTTATGTTGATTCACTGATAAACCGCGAATGGTTTTGAAAGAACCAACCTTATTTGAAAATAACAAGTGTTGAATTTTGGCGGATGAATTCTGAAGAGCAGTCGCAAACTTATCATATTGATCTTGACAAATAGTAGTAGAACTAGTTCTGTAACACCCCAAATTCTACCCGAAAATATCATGCGTGAAATCAGAGTATTTTAGAAACTATCAACAAGTATTTGGGATATCACATTTACTTCATATTAACAACTCATAAACAGATACATAGCACTTTAATCTCAGATAAGCACAAAACAACTTATAACAGCTCTTAGACAAACCAACTTCATTTTAATATGCAGCGGAATCATAACATTCAGCTTTATAAACAAATCATCTTATTTAATCGGAAACAAATTCAAACATCATAGTACTTCTCAATATCCAATTTGGAACTCAACAACTAAAACATGAACAACATAGAAACAACAATATAGACAACCCCCAGAGTGCTACGTATCAGAGCGACACACCAACCAGACACGGTGAATCTACAAACTTCCACAGCTATACTTGAGTACCTGCCCATTTCCCATGGTAGGGGAAACATCAGCAGAAGGGGTGAGATATCAAACATTATAAAGGAAAGTATGATAATACATATAGTAAAGATAAAATCATACACAATTCACCACTTCTCAATATAAGCAATTTGCATCACAACAATAATGTTAACTATCAACTATAACAATGTACTCAAGTTTACAAGTATGTCATTCAAGCACATAATAACATATACTTCCTAATCACAACGTAAATTAATACAACTATCAATAATGGCAAAACATGGTTCATATATTCCACATATATACATATATCATTAATACATACATATATATATATATATATATATATATATATATATATATATATATATATATATATATATATATTTGCATTCTCATCATATACGTTTCATTTACATATATCACCAAAATCATGTATCAAACATCACCAAATTTAATTATCACATCTCATGCACACATAACAATCACCTAATCACATAATTACATATATTCAAACATCACATAACTCCAATGTAACTCAATGCAAGACATGTGACTCTATGCATGTGGTACCCAATATGGACCCAAAGTTCCACCGCTTCCGATTCATATAGAATCTAGCCACGCTTCAGATCCGGACAAGACCAAAGCCACCAAATGTAAACATATAGTTTACCGCTTTCCGATTCACTCTAGAATCCAAGCCACGCTTGTGTTTCAAAGCAATTCCACCTATGTTTCAAGGCACACTATGATATGAATGTATGTACAATCTCACAAATATATGCAATTAAGATCATCTCTACCATCTTAACTTTCCACATATCACAATAATTCAACTCTATGAATTATCCACCAATTGTACACAACATTCACAACACACACACACACACATCATTCACATATGAGAGGCCAATTAATCAATTACGATTCACACAATCCAATTAACACTAGTAATCATACTATCTCATGTTAATTCTCATTTTTGTCAATTATACATGAACACACATTTTCAACATCAAGCAATTAATCATTAGAATTAATGCTAGCCAACTAACCATAAAGAATCAATATCAAAACAACATCATTGGCATGACAATATATATTTCTCAACATACATATTCAAGCCAAAACACAATTACAAACAATTTCTCAAAATACCCTAATTTACCGATAAACCGAATAATTGGTCCAAGTCCAAGTATATTCCAATCACATAGACTTATTGGAATCAATTCAACTAATAATTTAACTATCCAATTAATAATTAAACTATATTAATTTCAATTCAACTATTATATTTCTATTCCATTATTTTCCAATTCTATAAAAAACCCATTATTTCACTATCAATGGTTTACTCACAACAAACATAACAATCTAATACACATAGATTATCAATTGCACACAACTTATCACATTTATATCATCACATTCCAACAAATCATCAAATACCCAAAATTGCAACATAAAAGAACATGGATATCAAAGTATAGAATTAAACCCTCTATAACATACTATCATACAACCCTTTAGCATGAAAGAACCCCACCCTTACCTTGGTAAATATGGACTCTTTCACCATAGCTCTAAGCTTTTCTCCAAAAGAAATCCTTTCTAACATCACTAGGAGACACACCTAAAAACCAGTTCGGGAATCAGCTTATCAGACGAACTTAAAATCCTCAAAATCAAAATCGCTCCGGTCAGAACTTACCTCTATGGGTCAGGAACGTTGTGTCCAAGTACCGCAACGATCCAACGGTTGGATTGAGAGATACGTCCGTTTTGCTAAGGTGACTCTTTGCTGAAACATAGCTGCGAAAATGGGGGTTCTTCTAGCTTTTCTCTTCCACCATTGTTCTCTTCCCTTTTGCCTCTTTCTATTCTTCCTATATTTTCCCCCAAATGAAAATAGTAACCTCTAAAACCCTAACCTTCTCTTACTATCTCACTTATGTAAATTGGGCTTAACCCACCAATCTATCACTTAGGCCCATTTAGCTATATCTCTCATACAACTTAATCAACCCAAATAACACAAACACACATACAATTAAATATTTCAAATAATTATTATATCACATAATAACTAAATAAATAAGCAATTATTAAAAACACCAAATAATATAATTACTAATATAATTAATAAAAATTGGGATGTTACAAGTTCTGCTATCACCAAGTGCAATTTAATCTTCATCATAATCAATGCTCTTAATTACAACATTCCTATCTATATAACTGTACTTTTTCTGCATATGTGGAGGAAGACAATGATTCTTATAGCAATTTTCCACAATATGAATTACTTTTCCATAATAAGTTCATACACGGGGCTTAGATCAATAGTGATTTTGTATACACGAAGCTTAATAGAGACTTTGGCCTCACTAGAAAGAAGAAAATTACCTTAATGTCATGTTGGATAACCATAGAGAACACCTTGGTCAATGGAGGTAATAGATCCACAAATAAAATTTGAAACTTAACCATTTCAAAAATTTCATTAAGGCCAGTAAGAAAGTAAGTGATGTAAAAAAGGTTGTGATTGTTGCGAGCACTTCTAATAGCTTCACAATAATACTTGATATGACAAGTACAAGCTAGAAATGGAAGGCATATCTCTAACTCTTTCCAAAGAATATTTAATTAGGAGAAAAACTAAGTGATTGATCGTGAAACTTGTATGAGGGAATAAAGTGGTTAAACAATTATAACTAACTTCATATGTGTTTATGACTAGTTTCATATGTGGTTACTACTATTTACACATATGGTTAAAACTAGTTACATGTGGTTACTACTAACTCCATATGTGGTTACTAACTAAAAGTTAATTAGTTACTAGTAAGATAATATATAAATGATGTAACACATGTTTGTAAAATCAAACAAGCATAATTGAATACAATCCTCACTTTGACCCCTCTATATTTCTCTTCCACTTATTTCTTAAAGAGAAAGAAAGCTCTCATTCTAATAATCAACATCATTTTCTATAAAATATAATGGATTGAGTAGTGAATTCGGAAACTAAGTTCATTATCCACTAATGCACAAAATGTTGTACATGTTTCAAGCTTGCACAATAGGACCAAATGAATCAAAAGGTATAATGATAGTGTCATCGATGAACTCAAGGTTCATCTTCTCGCCAAAAGCATGACGTATAGAGCATGCCCAAAAACGATAGTTGGAGGTGGAGAGTATCGAAGTAATGGTGACAGAGGTAGGTTCTTCTCTAGGATGAATGTAAAACATACTAGATCGAATGAGAATTGAATTAGTGGGAGCTACAGGGGGAGACATGACAAAGAAGAGTAGTTAGATTGCAACATAATTAAATCGAAAAGTGTTGGTACCATGTTAAGAAATATAAACTGAATGATTTTTAATTAACTCCATCAGAGATTGTTAATTAAAACCAATTTAAGTATAAGATCATTTCATTTGAATTGAATAAGATGAGTGTCCATCCTTATATACAAACTGATGAGACCTTACACTAACTATCGTGATAAGCATTACATACAAGTATTTTTGCAAGCATGTTCAAACTATGTGATATTGCCACGTGAAAAACACATTGCTAAAAAGGGATGTTGTGATGTGGCATTCACGTCGCAAAACACACTACAAGAAAAATCGTTTCCAACGATGTGTTTTTACCACGTAAAAATCACGTCACAAAAAAGGAACATTGTGAAGTGAAAAATTTTAAAATTTTCAAAAAATTTTTTGTGATGTGAAAATTACAATGATAATCAGTTAGTGTTTTTTAGCACTTAAAATATCATTAAATTCGTCTTCTTCTTTTTACTTCCCATCTCTTCTCTTTCTCCCCTTTTCTCCTCTTCATTTTCACAAAACATTAATTTCGCCGTCTTCTTTTTTACTTCTTTTGTCTCCAAAATAAAAATCACATCGATGTTTGGTGTTTGCATGAAAAAAACTGGTGGTTCCTGTAGAATTTCAGGTGTTGAATTTTGCATGGTGAAAATAGGTGGCTCTTGTGGAATTTCTATAGAAGGAAGAATAACATCTGGTGTAGGAGTAACGAGAACCGGTGGTTCCTGTGGAATCTCTGGTGTTGGGTTTGACATAGTGAAAGGTAGTGATTCTTGTGGAAGTTCTGATATGTTGAAAATGAAAATGGTAAAGATGAAAATGAAAATGGTTCTCATAAGTTGCGATGTGATTTTCACATGAAAAAGTTGCGATGTGATTTTTATGTAGTAAAGTTGCAACATATATTCCCGTGATAAAAAGGTTGTGACTTGCATTCATTAAATATAAAATGTAAGTGGTCTATATATATTATCCAAATACATTATTATTGAATTATTGAATGTATTTTAAAAAATATATATTATAAAAAAAAGGTAATATCTATTAAAATATCTCTCCACCCTCCTTTACAACTTTTCTTTTTTTTTTGAGGTATAAATTCGCCTTTACAATCCTAACCCAACTCAATTAATATTCTTTTTCCATTTAACACAAAAACACGTTTCTAACACAAAACACGAAAACCCTTTACAGCAAAAAAAGAAAAAATAAAGCAATCCCAAAAGCTCTTCTATTTAAGGTGACTCACACTATTACTTCTTCATCTTCCACTTTCAACAATTCTTCAATATATTTTCTTAAGAAAAAGATGAGTAATGAAGAGTTGGTTATTCAAGCTGAGTATGTGTACAAAGAAGAGACTCGACTCACTGTTTTGAAAACATCTCGGTTCTTCACTGGTGATGGCTTTGTTGTGTATGATTGTAAGGGACAACTCGTTTTCCGATTCGACTCGTATGGACCTAACACTCGTGATAAGGAAGAACTTGTTCTCATGAATCCTCATGGTCGTTCTCTTCTCACCTTACGGAAAAAGGTATGTATCCTTTATGATGATAACCTTTCTTCTTTTTCTCATTTCTACAATTCATTTTTTTGTTTCTGAGTTGACTCACTGAGTCTACTCACCGAGTCTGATTACGTAGTTGTTGAGCATCTGTATGAGTTAACTTTCCGAGTTCACTCACTGAGTTTACTCACCGAAAGGAAATATTATACTCTCGAGTCACTATTATAAGAAAAAAAATACTTTTTAAAATTATTGAATAAATAATTTAGACGTTGATCAGATACATTAATTTTTCAATAAATTTAAAAATTTTATTGTTGCTAATAATAGTGACCAAACATCTGTGATAAAGTCGGATCAAACTAAAAATCGGATAAGAGATTTATTATAATTTATTGTTGAACAAACAGTTAACAACTCTAGATTGAAAATCAAGCATACTCTACCCCCAACTACCTTTCAAAGTTTGAAAAATTTTGTAAAGGAAAAGACTTTTTTACATACAGCAAAATAATTTAATGAATAAAATAATTATATTAAGTTATTAGAGTGTTAGACAATTATCTTATCTATCCGTTTTTCTAGCACACGTGAAAATATAAACAATTTTTTAAAATTTTTTTTCACATCCTCTCCTTTAATTTTTTTAATACTATAAACTTTTCTAATTCTTCTTTATTATTGTTATGAGATCATTATTATTATTTGATTAATATTACAGAGAAAAAAAACATTTATGAATTTAAAAAAATTAAAAAAAGCTAATTACAAAGAAAATATGTCTATAAAAGTTAAAATAGAAATGAGTGCAATAATCGTAGCGATTGTCAATAAGATTTTGTTTGGTAACACACAATTTTGAGTTTATAATTTATAACTTAAAAGCTCATATGATAATTTAGATATGTTTAGTAATGATCTTTTCATCTTGAACTTATAGCTTATTTTTCGTATGCTATTTTAAATAATGCTTTAACTTATAGTTTATTATTTTTTCTTCCTTTTTTATCTTTATTATTTTAATAAAAACCAACTTTTACACTTTATAAATTATTTTAAAGTACATAAAATAATTAAATATTAAATATCTTTTATATAATTTTACATTTATAAGTTACTTGAATAGCTAATTTTACTAAATACTTCAATTAGCTTATCAGTTTCCAGTCTCAACCATCAACCATAAACTATAAGCTATCAGTCATCAGCCATCAATTATAAACTATAAACTGTCGACTAATTTATCTGTCAAGCGCTATTTTTATCAAACAGACCCTAAGTTTTTAAACATAAATTTTGAATAAAAATAAACCACACCAAAAATATGTTTTTTCTTTATATATTATTTTAGTTACACAATAGATAAATTTAATAGTTTAAAAGCTATTTCCAGAAGCCTTGAATTTTATTGAGAAATTTTAAAATCCTACATTTATAAAATTTGTATAAAGTAACACTCTTCCTTTATTAACCAGATTTATAAGATTAAATTAGACTCAATCCACGTATTTAATATGTTACCAAGTCTTAATAGTATTCTTACCCAAAAGAAAAGTCTTAATAGTACAGGGGGCCAAAGAAAATGATGTGCATGGTTTGAGATGAACTTGAAATTAAAATATAAATATTTATTTTTAAAAAATTAAAAATTAAAAGTTATTAACACTTCAAATAAATTATCACAGGTATCTTATTTTTAAATTTTATTTGTATTTTTAATCCCGATAATTATTGATGTTATTGAGTCAATTCATTAAGATAACATTTATTGGTATTTGTTGAGCAGAAACCTAGTCTTCATCAACGATGGGAAGGGTTTAAAGGAGAGAGAAAGGACGGTGATAAACCTATTTTTAATGTAAAAAGATCATCAATAATTGGGCGATCTCGAACAACCATAACGGTGGAAGTACATGAGAATCCAGGTATGGAGTACTTCATTGAAGGGTGCTTCCCACAACGATGCTGTAAGATTTTCAATGCTACAAAAAAATTAGTGGCTGAGATTCGCCGCAAAGTAGACCCCACCACTAATGTTATGCTTGGAAAAGAAGTGTTCTTGCTTTGCGTTCAACCTGATTTTGATGTGTCCTTTGCCATGGGATTGGTTTTGGTATTGGATCAAATCAATGGTGAGAATTTCTTTGATAATGGGACCATCGAGACCTCGGTGCACCCTACTATAGAAGATTGAGGAATTGTTGTTGTTGTGTTATATTTTGAGATTTTTATTAAAAAGTTTAATCACCTTCTTAACACATTTTATTTTTCCTTTTTTTAATATTCATCCTTTGTTGTATGACATTAATAAAATGGTTAATAGTGTATATTTATATCTTGAAAATTTCTTTAGCCACCTCCCTATGGGGGTCACCCCCAGCGAAAAACCCAAAATACCCCTGCTTCGGAAATGAACTTCCGAAACATTGATTTTTTTTAAAAATTTCCATAATTCGGAAGTTCATATCCGAAAACACCTCATGGGGGGTGTGTTCGGAGATGAACTTCCGAAAACACCTTTTTTCAGATTTTGAGGGGTTTCGGAAATGCACTTCCGAATTATGCAGAAACAGACTTTTTTTTTATGTTTTTGTTAACAGTTTCGTATTTTTAATTAAAAGAAACCGGAAAAAAAAAATAAACGACATGTAAAGTTGAAGATACTAATATGATAAAAAAAAATTAATATATACAAGCTCAAGCAAATCCAAATAATAATAATAATAATAATGTGCTAAAGATACAATCCGATAACAAAAAATATAAAAACCCGACCACTACTGGGTGTGCCTAACCCTCTCTCCCTGAGACCTCCTCTGCCGCCTGTATGTCGCCGCACGGCCCGCATCAGTGACGATCATCTCCATCACGGCGACTGCCTCTAGACCGCCCTGCTGAACGATACCTCGATCCAACGCGTCCCGCCCAAGCATCTCTATCCGCTGGCAGATCGGCATGAGATCAATGGCGTGATCATCCTCGGCCTGCCGGTTCTCCAGGATCTCCTCGTGTGCTGGCCTAGGAGCGCCGGGAACGTCGGGTCTCAGAAGAGGATGTGACACCCGGTAGAACCATGTGACGTACCCCTCCTCACTGTGCCAGTCCTGGGTGACTCGAGTGAGACGGTACTCCTCTGGTACCACATGATGTTGCCAGTCCTCCCATATGGCAGTGAGCTGCACTCGAGTCACAGTGTCGGGAGCAGCCTCAAAGGGTGACCTGGGTATCCGCTGCACGAATCCGAACTGACGCATGCACCGCTCAGGGAGATATCGAACCATGATGCCGGTCCCGCAAGCCAACCAGCCTGAATATAGTGCAATGCCGTCAAAGGGGACAATATGAGCGTAGTCGCTGAACGGCCTCCATGTGATGTCGTCATGCATCGTGCGGTCCAAGTACAGACGGTATGGTCCCACCGTATCGTTCCCCCTCTGGAGAACGTATCTGGCGGCCCTGGGCATGGCGTCCACGTACGCATGATCGAAGTGAAAGTCGTGGATGCGGGAGAAGTAGGAGATGATCCAGCTCTGAAACAGAAACACGATAATGTATTAAAAATAAATACGAAACATAAATAAATAAATAAATACGATAATGTATTAAAATAAAACGTACCGTAAGCAGTGTGCAGGATCCGACCAACTGCCTCGTCCTCCAGTTCGAGGCCTCATTCAGCTTCTGGTAGAGATATGCCAGAGTAGCTGACCCCCAGTTCCACTGGTGAACGGTATCCAGGTCCATGAAATAGCGGAGGTAGGTCACGTCGACGTACCTTGCACTCTTGTCCACAAAGCAAGCAGCGCCTACCACATGCATGTACCAACACCGGAGAGCGCAGCCGCGGTGGTACTGTGTGAATAGGTCGTCACCCGCCTGCTCGGCATCGGCCGCCGCGTCCAGGTGGTGCTCGAAATAGCGGCTCAGTGTGGTGAACCATATATGAGGCCCAGAAGTTGTGATGCACTCGAAGTCAACAACTTCGGGCTCCATGCCCAAATAGAGCGCCATCCACTGACTGGCCTCGACCCTCTGGATCCGGGAGTGGTGCAACAGCGGCCCCCTGATGGGCAGGTGGAGAAGACACTGCACGTCATGCAAGGTGATCGTCATCTCCCCCACCGGCAAGTGGAAAGAAGACGTCTCCTTGTGCCAGCGCTCCACAAATGCCCCCTGCATGCCGGTGCTGATGGTGGTGTACCCGGTCATGCAAAGCCCGCTAAGCCCTGAACCTCGCACATGGTCGTTAAACCACTGAGCTGCTGGTTTAAACAGACTAAAAATCTTCCTGGCGTGGTTCACCATTTTCAATGGCTCTCTCTCCTGTTACAAAAAAAACAAATAAGCAACATATATTAAATAAGCGACAAATAAACGGTAAAATTATAAAAAATGGTGACAAATAAACGGTTAAATTAAAAAAATACCTCTCCCTCCCAATCCGCCGAGCGACGTGATCGTGGTAGTGAATCAGCACGGAAGTGTCAAAAGGCCCTCCCGGATAGCTGTCCCCCTCCTCATCCTCCTCCCCGGCTGGAGGGTTAACATCCGGTACCCCCTCCGGCTCGTGGTATGGCACTGGCATCTCCTCCTCCTCCTCCTCCTCATCCTCCTCCTCTCGCTGGCGGGAAGAAGATACCCGAGCCAGCCTACTCCTAGACCCTAAAGCTGATGTACCCTCTCCCACGTCCTCGGGTACTCGCGCACGTCGTCCCCGGCCCCGCCCCCGTCCCTGTGTCGACGCCAGCTGCGCCGCCGCCCGCTCGCGTCTAGCCGACGCAGTCTGGGTCTCCCTACCCTGTCTGATGCGTGCTGGTTGGTTGCCTGACATGTTCCTGTAAACAATTGAAATCGATTAATATGCGAGACAAAATAAAAAACTAAAAAATTTGAACTTCTGATACAATTCGGAAGTTCATTTCCGAAAACTGGGATGGAGGTATTTTCGGAAATGAACTTCCGAAACACCCCTGCGATGGAGTTTTCTGCAACTTCCATGGCAGACCCCAAAACCAGACATAAAACCAATTCAAAATGCTTCTAAACAACCTAAATACTACTAACAACCTAACCATATATCATTTATGCAATTGAAACCCTAAATAACATGCATTTGAATAATGAATCTAACAATTTCAAAACTTACAAATTGAGTGATTTGAGGGCTTTTGAATGTTGTTTAGCAATGTGATTGGAGCCTTGATGCAGCCTTGGAATTCTGTTTGCACAAATTTTCGCCTTTGCTTGTTTTTGTTTTGAGTTAGGGTAAATGAATGGGGGAGGGGGGGTGTTTTGATAAATCTGCAGAAATCGCAGTATTTCGGAAGTTCACTTCCGAAATGTTGTTTTCGGAAATGAACTTCCGAAATAAGACAATTTTTTCAAAAAAAAAGGCGCTTTCGGAGATGCATCTCCGAAAACACCTTTTTCTTGCATTTCGGAAGTGCATTTCTGAAGTCAGGGGTAGTATGGGGTTTTCACCAGAGGTGGACTAGAAGGTAGGGAGGTGGCCAAAGAAATTTTCTTATATCTTTCAAAACTCAATACATGCTTCAAATAAATAAAATTTGTATACCAATCTACACATCAAGTTGCAACTTGAATAATAAAAATGGAATAAGTTTTAATAATTTATCAATTCTAGTTAATTCTTAAAAGAAAAGATATAAAACTTCACAAGAGTTTATAAAGAGGAATATATGATTTTATAAGTTATTTTGTAGTAACGATTTTTTTTTTTTTTGCCAAATTGTAGTAACGATTTATGTCTAATATAAAAAATGTAATATGCTATTAGAGTCTAATTGACTAATTCGTCTATCATTTATGAAGATGCGCTAACTCCAATAACACTAAATGTGAGATGTATTGGAAAAAGAGAAAAATAGGAGATGCGCAATTGATGTAAAATAGTTTTGCATAAACTTTTCTAAGTAGAAAATTCCGATCAAACAATTTGAATTGTTTTCTCTTTGAATTTCTTGAGATACATACATTGTTCTGATGTGGTTATAGTAAATCCACCTAAACTTGTACCAATTCAAATTTACATAAATTATATATGAATATTTATATTTTTTTTTTTAGGTAGGGAAGTAGTCATACTTTTAAGAAAAAGTCATTTTAAAAAACCCTAATAAGTTTATATATCTCATTTTAATTAAATAAGTGAATTATTGAGTTTAGAATGATAGTTTTAAATAAAATGAAGAGGATAAAATTGTTTGGAAGGAGGAATCAAGTGTTATTTGGTGAGATCAATGTTTAAGTTTTAATGAGAGATGTCAATGTGGAGAGGGAAATAATGGTGTGACATCAACTTACTATAGTTTGGTTTGAGCTAGCAAAATGGATAGGTTCTATTGTGGTGCAAAAACTCTATAGTTTTTATTTATTTTTCATTTTCGTTGGTTTGATAATATTTTTTTAAACCATCAAGTTCTCATGATAAAGTACATAAATGATTAAAATTAGTCTAAGTTTTATATTCTATATATTTTTTTACATAATCTATATACTTAGTAAAAGTTATGTTTTAGAGAAACAAATGCTATTATCTCTACAATTCATACCTGAACATCTCAAAACTTGTTTCTAAGGTTTAGGAAATTTCACTTAGTTGGTTTGAAATACATTTATTTTGATTTGAATCAATATAGTTAAAATGTTAATTCAAATAATATATTTATTGATTCTAATGATTCATTTATTTTTAAACAAATATTACAGGAATATTGTTTCGAATAACCAAGAGGTTTATTTGAATTAACAAGCAAAAATTGGACAATCGGTGTGTGTAATGACTCTTGAATATAATGCCAGGGTTTGGTGTTTTCATTATTTGATCTTTAAGCTCAATTTTCTAGAAGATTGATGCACTTAGACAATTACCTTTGGCTATCTAACTTTTTCAATTATAGGCTAAGGTTTGGAATAAGAGGGAGATTGAATTAGTATGAAGTAAGAGAAACTAATGAGAAAATTATATTTCTCACAATTCATCTAGAGCTGGCTAGGTATAATGGAACCCTTTGAGTGATAAACCAATTAATGTGAATATATTGAAGTGTTAGGGTTAGAAAATGAATTAACAACATTATTAAAGTAATTATTAATATTAATCATGTTTAATGTGTGATCTTTGGTGTTCGAGTGAAATTGATGTTATATTTATGATCGAGTTGTTATATGACTGCTTGACAATCATTTCTTCATGAGAGGATGAGTATATTGCATGATCTAATGCAGCACGCCAAGCTTTTTGGATTGAATTTGTGTCGATGGAGTTAACGACTCAAGTGAGGAAACCACAAGTAAACAATCAACTTTGCAAAGAATCTAATTTTTCATGGCAGGAGCAAACATATAGAAGTTAGATTTTATTTCTTGAGGGAGCAAGTGAGTCAAGGAAAGTTATAGGTGAAGTTTGTCCAAGTGAATATCAATTTGCTGATATTCTAATTAAGTGATTGGGGATTGATAAGTTCTTGTCTCTTAGAAAGAAATCAAGAATTATTCAATTTGAATAGTTTACATGTTTTGTTATTTCTTAAGTTGGATTATAAGAAGCATGTTGTGAAAATCCAACTTAAAGTAGTTATGGTAGTTTTGTTATTTCTGAAGTTGGATTATAATGTCACATGTAGTATATAAACACTTGTGTATTAATGTTCAGATAACTCATAATGTCATAATATTATTTCACCAATTACACACTGCAATATTTTTGGCCTATGCCCACGCTAAATTTTTTCACAACTAAAAAATGGTGACAGTCACGTACAAGTTTTATTTAGGATTTTTAAATCATCGACATATGTTTTAAAACATTGAATCCGAAGTGTGAAAGTGTAGTATTTTCTTCAATTGCAATAATTAACAAACTGTAGATATTTTAAACCGCAAATAAAAACTGCGGCATTATAATTTTCACTTCAAACTATGGCCCAAACCCAAAAAAAAAATACTCCGCCAGAATTTCTCTTTTTTTTTTAGTTTCCTCTCCTTAATTATTTTGTTTTCTAATTTTTTTTAGATTAAGAAAAGAAAAAAATATTGAAAATGTAAATACAATAAGGTGCCTCATTCTAACCTAATTTTTTTAATTAGGGTTAGAAATAGTGAAATCCAAAACCTTTCTCCCTCCTTTAAGAGAAAATCGTGAACGGTGATGGTGGTGCGGCCGATTCCTCTCCTTCGATCGACAACAACAACGAACATTGCCTTTTTCTCTTCTCATCACATACGGTAGCACGACCTCCATCTCCAACGTGATCTTTGTTCCGTCTCCGTTCGATCCTCTCCGCCTCGTCTCAACGTCTTCTCTTTCTGTCTCTTCTCGATTTTCTCTTCCTCTGCCTCTTCACTCGCTTGTACATGTTGTTGTGGTACTATTGTTGTTGAGTTTGTTGATGAGTGTGGTGAACACGGTTTTGCATGTTGGTGATTATGATGTTGTTGAAACTGGTTCTGAATCTTTAAAACTGGGTGATATATTTTCAAACCTATTTCGTATACTCTCTTTTAATTTCTCTTCTTCTATCTCTATATATTCTGAAGGATTTGTGTATATGGAAAAATGATGAACACAATTTAATAGGGCTTCATGAATGTTAGGATTCTTCTGTGGTTTTATATGAACGTGAATTTGTACAATAATTTTTGAAGGGTTCTGTATATTTGGGAAGATGATGAACAAAAGTTTTAGGTTTTTTTGTGTTTGTTGCTTAAGTTTTGTCATTTTAGTTGTTTAAGAATTTTGTAAACATGTTTATTTTATTTTATTTTTGTGTTTAGGATAATCTTGAGTTTACCTTATTTGATTTGGTTGCTTGGGAGTTTAGTAAACATGCTAATCAAGATTTTGAAGTATACTTAGTTGGAATGTTTTGTATCTCTCTGTTCTTCAAATACTTTTTGGTGTTTCTGTCTGCTGAATGTTTCCATTTGATAGCATTCACTATTGTCTGAATATTTCATGAATCTACAATCTTCTCAAGTATGATGAAGTGTCTGCCAAATTTAATGTGGAGTATATTGCTGGAGGTAATACCCAAGATCTGAATAATTGCAACTCAAAATCCAATCATGGTTGCTCATGTATGCGCACTTTCTCTTATAAGAGTTGAGCTGAGTCTGGAGTAGTTATGGATAAAACATATGTTCTACAATGAGGTACGAATTATAATTTGAAACTCTTTAAGTCTGATCTTGTTTCCGGCCTCACTTTTAGCTCGATTTCCACCACCAGTAGCTTAATGTCATCCAGTTTGAAGAGGACCAAGATTGGATTACCTTCAACAAAGCTAGGAACTCACTTCATTTAATACTTACCATCACAGCGGTTTAATTAATAGAAGTTGTGTTTTATATTATCTATCTCTTAGAACTTTTGTTTGATCTTGTTTTCGGCCTCCCTTTTAGCTCGACTTCCACCACCAGTAGCTTAATGTCAGCCAGTTTGAAGAGGACCAAGATTGTATTACCTTCAACAAAGCTAGGAACTCACTTCATTTAATACTTACCATCACAAGGGTTAAATTAATAGAAGTTGTGTTTTATATTATCTATCTCTTAAAACTTTTGTTTTGAATTTGGGATGACTCTCGAGAGAGAGAAACTTAGTTTTGTTTAAGAATGATAATATAAAACCTTATCTATATTTTTGCGACTTATTAGTCATCAGTAGCGTCACTTGATGTAGACTTACTTATTTCGTAATAAATATTTTGACATTGTGGCTTAATGTTTTATTGTATAATTAGATTTTAATGTTAACATGGTTAATGTTTTATTGTATAATTAGAATATAATTATATTTTGACATGGTTTTATTTTATTGCCATGCCATGAAGAACGCCATTGTCACAACTATGCGACACAAAAAGAAACTGTGGCATACTAAAACGATTTAAAACCGTAAGCAAAATTTAGCCGTGATTTTAATTAGTGTCCATAAACAAACCGTGGCAAGACCTTGGAAACTAAACCGTATGCTATACATTAAATAAGAACTGTGGTTTTACGATATGATCACAGTTTAGAACTGAGGCGCAAGATAAACTGCAGCCTTATACAAGTCTCTCTCTCTCTCTCTCACACACACACACACACACACACACACACACACACACACACACACGTGCACACACACACACACACACACACACACACACACACACACACACACACACACACACACACACACACACACACACACACACATATATATATATATATATATATATATATATATACCGTGGCCTAAATAAGAAAACGGTGGCTTATATTTTAGGCCACGTCTGCATATCCCATAGTCACATTTCCGTAAACCATGGCTTATAACTGCTATTCTTTCACTTTCTCTTATAAAACAAGATTACAAGTCACTAATTATGACATGTAAAACATGTCACAACTGAAGATTCCCTTTCTGCGCCAAACCTGCTACGCCTGCTCTGACTTAAGTTGTGTGAATATCTGGTCCAAATTTAGAGACGTGATTTTCACTTCACTAAATAGTGAAGTGAAAATCACGTCAATACTGAGTTGCCACCTTGCCTCCTGCGGCGTAATCTTTCACGTCGCAATTTTTGATTTGTGATGTGTTTTTTCTATTTGTGGCGTGATTTTCACCTCATTATGGTTTATTATCTCCTGTACACTGAAAATATGACTAAGTACGTCAAAGATTGTAATCCCATATGTGTTAGCTTTGTCAGTTTCATCCTTAATAAATTTCATACAACTTTTACTGAACATTTGCCCCAGTTGTAACACTGACTCCATTTTGAACCTTTAGTCGTGAACAGTGACCCTAGCCTAAAATAAGTTGCTCTCATCAGCGTAGCTATCGATAGGTTTCTGATGCCTTTTAAGATATAGTTATTGATTCCACAAGATTTGTTGTTATGTGGCCCCATCGTTGACCATTGTCAAATGCCCTGGTTCGCTTCTCCACTGGAATATTATCGATCTACCTTAACGCATCCGCATTTGTCAATCTGATCTCTTTACAGTAGTGTTGGATTGATGGTTGAGTTAACGCATACTGCGTTCGTAACTTTTTTCTGAAGCGTCTTGTTTGTGATTTTTCGCATGAATTTTTGTGCAATATGTCTAATGCAGTATACATGCATAGAAGGAGAATTTTGACAACCATTATCAAGGTCATTGTATGCACTCTCAATAAATGTGTGTCTGTCTAAAGTTAAAAAGAGGTTGGGTTGAGGAGCAACGTGTATTTAGAGGTTTTTGAGAAAGAAAAGCTAGTCACCAACAGTCTCACCTTCAACCAGAGCGAAGGCAATTAAAAATATATTACTATTTTCATTTTATGTCACTGCCCTGAGTAACGTTCCTTGATATTTCTCGTACAACCATGGTCCATCAATTTGAATGATAGGTTTACAAAATGCAAAAACTTTGATGAATGGTTGATATGCCCAGAAGATTTGATGGAATATTCTAATTCTACTAACACAAGTTCTGTCTGACGTAAATGTCAGTAGTGTCTCCAAAATTACAACAACTCCTGAAGCATATGTCTTGAGTGCCACCAAATATTATAGAATTTCTTTTTTATGAATCCTTCCCATTTCTGTATACTCATTCAACAGCCTTAATCCTCGCTATCCATGTCTTCTTGTACGAGGGAGTATAATTATATCATGTAACGTTATGGAAAATTATTGTACTCACCTTCAATGAACACGGAAGGATCCATGACTACAACAGATTGTGATAGTATGGAAATCTTGCCTCTCGTTATATCATCTGGAGTTCCAAATATCTTGCCTCTCGTTGTATCATCTGGAGATACATGTTTGTAGGTATGCAACATCTCTACAGTGCCAGACAACTCTGTTCATTCATAAGGAATTCCACTGAATCCAGATTGTGATAGTAGAAATGTGGCAAAGCCACCGAATCCGTGTACATTATCTTCTGATATAAATTATAATTTGAAAATAATAAAAATTATGTACAAATTAAAAATTAAGAAATATGCACTTTTTCTTTTAATGAGGTTCAATGGTATCACTTTTTATACTATGTACACTGAAAAAAATGTGTATTGATATACAACACCACTTTTATTATTTTATAGACACAGACAACACTATTTTTGTGTTTCCAATTGATATATGCATTGGCAATATAAGACTCTCCTAATCACTGCAGACTCAATAATCTAAATCAATACAAGATTCTCCTAATCTCTGCAAACTCAATATTTCCATGATCCATTCAGCTCATCCAAGTGGACTTTGGCCGCATTATTTCGCTCAGGGAGCCTCTCTACTTACCAAGCAAGAAAATTCTATCTTCACCTTGAAGTTACTTAACCAAGGGTCTTTTGAACCGCTTTTGCTCACCTGATGAGTTTGTCATCTCGCTTGGCGAGCTGCCTTGTTTCTACGTAAAGTGATTTGGCTTGGAAGTAATTTCTAATTGCTTGTGCATTTTGTAATTTCTTTGGATGATTTCACTTGTACTCATGAATAACATAGTCAAAATGTTCATACATGTGTTTTATCTCGTTTTTTTGATACATTGGGCGTTTTCATGTGAGTTCTTGTGTTTAAAATTAATAAGTGCTTATGTTAGACAAGTAATTTTGGCATTTTCAGCCATTAACTAATCACTTCTTTTGACTGTAACTAGTCTTTGATGTTATGGAATATGGATCCCATATACTTGAAGAACACAACTTTGAGATATTGGATCGAACTCTAGTATGGTCGAAGGGTAGCTTCTTGGTTCGACAGTTAGACAGGGTTAAGCATGAAGTCGAAGGTTGCTCACATGCTGGTGTCGAATAGTGCATGTTGTAGTCGAAGATGGGTCGAGCATGCAGGTGTCGAAGATGCTAGGTTGTTAGCATGTTAAATTATGTTTTAGTGTTTAAACCCTAATTTGTTAAGTTAGCTTGTTTATTAAGTTAGCTTGTGTAATGGGCCTTGCTGAAAAAGCCCATTAGTTAGTATGTTAGGTTTTATTATAAATAGCATTCTAGTCTCTCATCATTGCTAAGATGCAAATCCTAATTTAGGGTGAGAGAGGTTATTTGTTATTCTTGTAAACTTGTAATCTTGTTTTCTAAGAGAAATTAAAAGAATAGCAATTATAACCAATTCTTGTGTTCTTCTTATCCTCCCTAATTCCCTATTATACTTTGTTCTTGATATCGTTTTTCACAACAATGTTAGGTGCCAAATTGTGTTAATATTTAGTTTAATTAGTGGCACCTTTCGACTGTTATTATCGAGTATTCATACAATTCCCTGTAGTTTTAGATAATTATTTGTAGTTTATAATTTTTAGCTTTCATTTTATGTTAATATGTGTTTTAGTTATGATTTTGTAGGTCTTAGCAAATTTTGGGAAGTTTTAAGCTTGTTTTGGCCTTGTTTGAAGACTGGTGGGCAGAGCATAGCGCGCGTCGCGCGGTAATAGGGTGCGTCGCGCCCTGGGAAAGATATTTTCTTGAAGCTTCCAGCAGAGAGAAGCGTGCGTGGCGCGCTTGGGCGGTTTAACTTTCAAGTGTAATGGCGCGATGCGCGGTAGAGGGCGCGACGCGCCCTGGACAGAAAACAGAATTTCTATTTAAGGAGAAAATCAGATATTTTCCTTCTTCTTGATCTTCTTGAGAGCTCAAAGAACCCTAAACTACTATAGCAACTGAAGAATTGGAGAATCAAAGCCTTGATCATCGATTAATCGCCGTAGATGCTTGTCATTCTTCATCCTTACCTTATTGAGGAAGCTACCATTTCTATGGATAGCTAAATCTCTAGTGTATCAAGATAAGATGTAATCCTCCTTGACTTTTGTATGTATTTCTTGTGAATATATTATGTATGAACAAGTGATGATCAATATAGATGGTTTAGTTTGTTTATTAAAGCTTTTCTATGGTATAAGTGTTTGAGACATCAATGTTTGTATCTAGACCTAACTTTATCATCTATCAAACTATAAGTTGCAGACATGGATTTAGTGTTTGATGTTTACTTAGTATCGGTTTTAAAACGTTATTTGTATTGTTTAAACGGTGGAGAAATCGGCGGTTAAACAATACGGTAAATCTAGCTATATCGTTGCGGACACGGACGATATAGACGTCGATACGTAATTATATTGATCGTTAACGAGTTCATATACATATATTTATAAGGAGACATACAAATTATAGGTCGATGAAATCGAATCTTGATACATTTTCTTAAACTTAGAACTTTCATTAATTTACTCTTTGCTACTAAAGTATTGAATGAACTTTTGCAAACTCAAAACCAAAGTAACCTTAACTCAAGACAAAATAGACTATAGAACGGCGGTGGTATCGCAATAATCCCTGTGGATACGATATAAGCGAAAAGTACTCTAGTATACTCTTTCAACAAACAACAACCTTGTAAGAATGATCACATGTTTTACTCATAAATATCATTGTCATAAACTTGACAGACATTGAAATAAGTAACATTTGGATTTAATCTCCATACAAAAAAAATAATATTTCACTAGTAAACTATGGATAAAAACATAATGTGATTGAAGAAACAAATTAGAACTTAATCTTACTTTCACATCCTACATCACAAACTCTATATTGTTCTTCTCCATTCTTGGCTCCTACAACCCATAATTCAATGATCCGCACAACAAACTTCCAAACTTATTTATTTAGTAAGCCAAAGATGATCAAAATTCATCAAAGAGTCTTGGCCTAACACATATAAACACCCTCTATGATGTTTATATCAGAACTTATGTAGTAAAAACATATCCATACAAAAGAAACTTCATAAACTTGTTTTAAAAAACAATATGCATACAAAACAAAAACATTGCAAGAACAACCAAAATGATAAGAAAACTGTAATCCAACTATAAAAATAGTATACGACTACGCCAATATATCTGGTCCTTCAGTGTGATCTCTTGAAGAAGCCTGCAATTCTGGCGGAGAAAGTCAAGAAATTCATCACAGATGATATTACCAGATAGGTTAACCTTGAGGAGTTTGGGAAGTGACAATAATGGATCATTATCATCTACCATAAAATCTTGTTTACTACAAGTCAAAGAATAACTGAGATTGAGTTCTTCTAGTAAAGGAAAACAATCAGCAATCAAGAATAAATCATAGTTTTGGACAAAGCTATCAATCCATTTGCAAGAATGTGAATGGCTCTGAGTATGTGTATAGGGGCAGGGCCGGCCCTGGGCCAGGGCAAGCAGGCCCATAGCCCAGGGCCTCACAAATATGAGGGCCTCAATTTTAGAAATTATTAAGAAATTATTATACTGAAAAAATATGTTTTATATTTCTTAGCGAAATTACTAAACGAATTAATGTATGTAGCCTAGCGGTTTAGTGGTTATTTTGCAAGCTTAATGTCAGGTTCGAGACTTATTATCTTCTAATTCTTCAATTATTGCTTTTTTTTAAAGGCACTTCAGTACGTATTGCTTTTAAAGCAATAATTGAAGAATTGGAAGATAATAAGTCTCGAACCTAAGACATTAAGCTTGCAAAATAACCACTAAACCGCTAGGCTACATACATTAATTCGTTTAGTAATTTCGCTAAGAAATATATAACATATTTTTTCAGTATAATAATTTTTTAATAATTTCTAAAATTGAGGCCCTCATATTTGTGAGGCCCTGGGCTATGGGCCTGCGTGCCCTGGCCCAGGGCCAGCCCTGACTTCAGTACGTATTGCTTTTTTAAATTGTGGTTCTTTGATACTTTATCATTTAAGAAAAAAAGGCAAACTTAAGGTAAATTAGATTGTGGTTCTTTGATACAGTATCATTTAAAAAAAAAGGCAAACTTAGTTAATTATACATGACAATTAGTATTTTTCAATAGATTTCAAATATAATTATTATGAAAATTAGTATTTTTTAAATTTTAATTAAAAAATTATTTGTATATAATCAATTAAAATTTATAATGATATTTTAAATCAAATTTTATTTTCAATAATTATTTATTCTAACTCTTATAATTTTATCTTAATTTATTTTAAGTATAAATTTTAGAGATTATTATATGTTATAATTAAATATTTTAATAATTTATCATACAATTAACTTATTTATTATCAAATTTTTATGATGAAATCGAATTAATTATCATTTCTGCTTTGTCCTTAATAGATTCTCATTTTTAATTTAGTTAATTATATTGTGATTTTAAATTCTTTAATGATTTGCAGACGACTTCTTATTTGCGTTGAAATTATTTTTGTTGTTAGAAACAAGACTTCATATTTTTTATCTTGTTTTCGAGATTCTTCTTCATTTTTTAGACGAATAAAAAGTCAATTTTTTATTAGGGGTCCATTTTTTTTTGCCCTGGGCCTCTAAAAAGTCGGGATCGACCCTGTATTAGGCATAGACCGAGGGATTTGATGTGTAAAGGGAAGATGGAGATTAGGGTTAGAATATCGTTGAGTTCTTCAACGGTTTTGTATATGATGATGAGGTTGAGGAAGGTGTGGTTAGGGAAGCGGTGGAAGAGACGAGGAAGGTAAGGGATGGTTTTGTCGGTGATTGTGAGCGAGAATCGAAGACGGTTGGTGATGGAGACAAACTGTTTGGAGACGGCGGAGAGAGACTTGAAAGTGCGGTGGCTGCCTTTGAGGGATTTGAAAATGAAGTCCAATAATTCCTCCGGTAAATATGAACGTATTTCTTCAGCTGCCGCAACTCTATCACGTACGTTGGATTGGGACGTTGGTGGCTTCATTGTTATAGAGTAACTAGTTTCTCAATTCATTTGCTCTCATTATATATATATATATATATATATATATATATTGTTCTGGACTGGGCCAAGGTCAGGCCCAATATAGTTTTCGGCCCAGTAAACCTCAGAGGCCCACGTTCCTCCATGACCCTCCTACGCACCTAGGATGCCCACCTTAGACGTGCTCGGCTGCCCCATATCCCCGGAGCATATGGCACCAGGCATGCTCGGCACTAACATGCCCGCGAACTTCTTCGTTGCCGAGGACCCTGCTCCGCGCAGGGCTCCTTCATATCCAATCCTCCGAACAACACGGTTTCCACGTGGCTCCTAAAAGACCGCGTCTCCCTTGAACTTCGGAGCGGTTAACCAGGACAGAGGGCATGCACGCACCTCCGATATTTCCGCTCAGGAAACCTGGCAGTCTCCTAGTTGGGCTTGGGAATCCAACCCAATAGCGAGATCATGGCCCAGCGCTGGGGGCTATAAATACCCTCTTTAACTAGAGGGTCAGGTATTCACTTCTTTCTAACCTTTAGCTAGTACTTGCACTCCTTTGCTCGTCTTCTTACTTTGGCATAGGAGTACCTTGCAGGTACACCCCCCTCCTCCTTCCTAGAAGACCCAGTCCGAGCAGCCTACGACGATTCTTCTGGTCAGGTACGATCAGTGGCACCGTCTGTGGGAAACTTGCTTCCCCGTCTTTAACAAAACAAAGATCAAAGCTAATCCTTTTCCAATCGTCATGGCTGACAACAACAACATCCCAAGTGCTGATCTCTTCCTCCTGCAACAACTGATCGAGGAGTCCACCCACGAGGCAGCAAATCGTCGCCGGCAGGGAGGAAATCGGCATACCCCCGCCGGGCAAAGGAGGCCCGGGCATGAGACCTCACCACCTGGGAGGCAGCAGATCCATAGCATCCAGCAGCTGCAGGGCCTCCAACAGGTTCAGAATGTTGACCACGTTCCTCCCGAGGGACACGTTCAAAATGGGGATAACGAGCAGATCCGAACACACAATGGGCCAGAACGTGCCCAGAATGTGAATGAGACCGACCCCAGAGACGGGCATGCTGCTTCCTCATTCACCCACACCTCCGAAAGGCGGAGAGCCCGTCATGGAGAAGAAGAGGAGCCGCTCAACATTCCCGAGGACGCTGACCCCATCACCGTCCGCCTGCTCAAAGAAATACAATTGACAAACAGCCTCCTCCGAATTCAGGACGACCGAATTCACGAGCTGGAAAGATAGCGATGACGTCGCTCCCCTCCGAGGAAGCACTACAGGTCACGCTCCTATTCCTCCTCGCGCTCACCACCAAGGAGGTACCGCCGGCGTTCCCCATCCTCTTCAAGGTCTCCACCAAGAAGATATCGCCGCCGGAGGACACGTTCCCGCTCTCCGCCAAGAAAGAGCAAGAAGAACCAGAGGCCAGAAGCCACTGAAGCGAGAAGCCCCTCCCCCGAACTGGATCATCGGGGCCCTTCCAAAGCTGCACCGAAACCTGGAGAACGTCCCCCTCGGGACAACCGTACCAGTCCGGACGATAACCAAGGAAAACCCCGGTGAAACAGGCACTACACTTCACCGGGACCAAGCGACGAAGAGGACTTCCGCAACCCTTTGTCCGGCAGTATTCGGAGAGCCCACCTCCCTCGAGGGATGGAAAAACCGCCAGTATTGGACCAATACGACGGGACCACTGACCCCGACGACCATATTCGGAGCATCGAAGCGGTCATGGACTATCACGTCGTCAGAGGCTCGATCAAGTGCCGCATCTTCCCGACCACCCTCGGGAAGGGAGCGATGAATTGGTACAGGAACCTCCCTCCGAACTCCATCCATTCCTGGACCGAGCTCAAAGAACTCTTCTTGAGCCACTTCACAGCCTCCCGACGACAACCAAAATCGGAAGCCAATCTCGAGGCCGTGATACAAGGGCCCAACGAACCTCTTCGGGATTACCTCGAAAGGTTCAACAAGGAGGCCGTCCAAGTACAGACGGCCGACTACATGAAGAGATACCTCTTGGAGCGAGGACTACTCCCCGGTAGTGACTTCAAGAAGGCCATTAAGATTGAGAAGGTGCACTCGATGAATGCCCTCCTCCGCAAAGCAAAGGCATTCATCGACTTTGAAGAAGGCGAGGCAGCCGCGATCAAAGCCTCGAGGGGCAGTGATGTTGCTCGCAGCTCAAACCTCGAGGATCCAGGATCACGCCGAGGACAAGACAAAAGGAGGGACGACAGGTCCCGAGATGCCAAAGAGCGCCGAGGACCGGCAGGAAGGTTCAACGACTACACTCCTTTGAACGCCTCGCGGGAGAAAATCCTGGCCGACTGCCAGAACACCGAGTTCAAGAACTCCAGCATCAGTCCCCCGAAGTCAAATCCTACAAGACCGGGGACAGACAAGTCCAAATACTGCAAATACCACAAGAGTCACGGGCATCTGACCGACGAATGCATACATCTCAAAGATGCTATAGAGACCCTGATCAAAGAGGGGCGCCTATCAAAGTACACGAAGAAGGGAGAACCCTCCCGGAGAGACGTCCCTCGTAACTCTGACGAGGGGAACTCACCAGACAGCAGACCGCTTCAAGTCGCGCTGTCCGTAACCCGACCGGAGGACTTCATCCCTTCAGTCGGCGTGACGACTGCCTTCAGTACCTGGGAGCATTTCCCAACAGCAATGGTCATCTCCAACGGCGGTGACCCCGGCTCCCTCACTATCAGCTCGGTAAAGAGAAAATTCGATGAGCTGATCAGCGCCAACTCGGATGTCGCCCCAACTCTGCGGAAGTTTAAAGGGAAATCGGACCCGATCACTTTCTACTTGGAAGAGCTGCCGGGCGGCGCCCCGAACGCCACAATTCCTTTACTGGTCCGAGCCAGAATGGCGAATTTCGACGTCCGACGAGTCCTAGTCGACGAAGGCAGCTCGGTCGACATCATGTATTCTCACCTGTTCCGGACACTCCAGCTGGACGACTCACACCTCACTCCCTATGTGGGTTCCGATCTCCAAGGCTTCAACGGTGCTACCACCAAGCCGTGGGGATACGTCGAACTGATCGTCACTTTCGGAGAAGAGGAGGCATCCAGGCAGGTCAAGACAAGATTCTTGGTAATCGACTGCAAGACTCTCTACAACTGTATCATCGGACGTCCTACTCTGGCCGAGCTCACTGCCGTCCCCTCCACCGTGCACCTCAAAATGAAGTTTTACACAAAGCGAGGACGAGTGGTCACCATCAATGCAGACATCGAAGCGGCCAGAAGGATTTTTGACGCCTCCGTGAAGGGGTTGCAGCTGATTTCCCCTCCATCAGATCCAAACAAAAAGCCGAGGGTCGAAGACAGTCACCCTCAGGAAGATCAACATCCACCGAACGTCAGCTCCATCGACTTAGACGCTCGGTTTACTGACGAAGAGCTGAAGAATGCCGAAGAAAGAAGGCCGAATGCAACTCACCCCGTCAGGCCCATCCTAGACGGGGACTTCGACCTCATCCCGCTGGGCGACAACCCCGACAAAGCGGTAAAGATCGGCAAGGACATCCCAGATCTTCCGAGGAAGCAGCTCGTGGCATGTCTTCAAGCCAACGCCGACTTGTTCGCCTGGAGTGCAGCGGAAATGCCCGGACTCGACCCTGAGGTCGCCTGCCACCACCTCTCCATCGACCCAGCCGTAAAGGCAGTAGTTCAACGTAGGCGTCGGCAGTCTTCCGAGAAAGCGGAGGCTGCCGAGAAAGCTGTAAAAGACCTCCTAGAGACAAATTTTATTTCCGAGGCCAAGTATTCAACTTGGCTCTCAAACGTTGTACTTGTCAAAAAATCTAATGGAAAATGGAGAATGTGTGTTGATTATACCGATGTTAACCGGGCGTGCCCCAAAGATGCTTATCCTTTACCTAATATTGATAGACTAGTCGACAACTCGGCCGGCTATAAATTGTTATCATTTATGGATGCTTATTCAGGCTACAACCAAATTCCCATGGCAAGATGCGACAAGCAATGCACGGCCTTCATGACCGAGTCGGGCAACTATTACTATAACGTAATGCCGTTCGGACTCAAGAATGCTGGAGCTACGTACCAGCGGATGATGAACAAAGTTTTCCGAGGAGAGATCGGCGACACCCTCGAGGTTTATATGGACGACATGATCGTCAAATCTCGGGAAGACGCCGACCACACAACGCACCTTGAACGAGTGTTCAAGCAAGCTTGAGCCTGCAAGATGCGTTTCAACCCTGAGAAATGCACCTTCGGCGTACGGGCAGGCAAGTTCCTCGGTTTCTATCTGACCGAGCGAGGAATAGAAGCCAATCCCGATAAATGCCGAGCATTCTCAGAACTCCCTACCCCCGTCAATAAAAAATCTATCCAAGTACTAAACGGAATGCTCACGGCACTATCCCGCTTCGTCGCGAGATCCGCCCAGCATGCCCTCCCATTCTTTAAATTACTTCGGAAAGAAGCAACCTTTGAATGGTCCGCGGAATGCGAGCAAGCGCTGTCCCACCTCAAACAAGTTCTCTCCAGGCCGCCCGTCCTCTCCCGACCAGATAGCGACGAGATCCTATATATCTACCTGGCCGTCTCAAACGAGGCAGCCAGCGCGGCCTTGATCCGAGAAGCTGAAGACGGGCAGAAACCGGTATACTTCACGAGCAAAGCCCTACAAGGACCCGAAGTGCGGTATCAACAAATAGAGAAGGTCGCACTGGCTCTAATAACAGCTGCTAGGAGGCTGAGATATTACTTCCTCGCCCATACCATCGTTGTCCGGACAGACCAACCCATCAAACAACTTCTCAGCCGACCAGACATGGCCGGGAGAATGCTAAGATGGTCCCTCGAGCTGTCCGAATTCGACATACAATACGAAGGCAGGAAGGCACTAAAAGCCCAAGCGCTCGCTGATTTCGTGGCCGAGATGACCTCTATTTCCAGCTGCCCGACCCCCACCGAAAACAAATGGACCATCTACGTGGACGGCGCTTCGAGCACCTCAGGAAGTGGAGCCGACATTATCCTAGAGAATGACGAAGGGCTCATCATCGAAGTATCCTTGGTCTTATCTTTTACCACGTCGAACAACCAGGCCGAGTACGAAGCTCTCCTAGCAGGCTTACGTCTTGCCGAGGATGTAGGAGCTCGAGAGGTCATGATTTACACCGACTCCCAGCTCGTTGCTTCCCAAGTCAGCGGCGATTACCAAGCAAAAAACGACACACTGGCCGAGTATCTCACCCTCGTCAGAGAAAAAATGAAAAAATTCTCAAAGGCAGACGTCGAGCACATTCCCCGGGAGCATAACTCACGCGCCGACATATTATCCAAACTTGCGAGTACGAGGAAGAAAGGCGGAAACAAGTCGGTAATTCAAGAAATCCTACCAAGACCGAGCATCAGCAAAAATGTGCAAGCTCTGCAAGTGTTCGCTATAGGGGACGACCATTGCTGGATGACCCCGGTATATAACTTCCTCACCAAGGACGAACTACCCGCCGACGCGAAGGAAGCTTCAACTATCAAGAGACGAGCCTGCTCATACACGGTCATCGAGAACAAACTATACCGACGAGGCTTCTCCATCCCTCTCCTTAAATGTGTCGACACATCGCAAGCATCTGAGATACTCCAAGAGCTCCACGAGGGGATCAATGGCCAGCATCTCGGCGGCCGATCACTAGCGAGGAAAGCCCTCAGGGCCGGCTACTATTGGCCAACCATGCAACAAGACGCCAAAGAACATGTCCGTAAATGCGACAAATGCCAGCGTCACGCCGACATGCACTTGGCTCCCCCCAACGAACTAAAATCTCTGTCATCACCTTGGCCTTTCTCCACTTGGGGAATGGACCTCCTCGGACCATTCCCGATCGGCTCATACCAAAATAAATATCTCGTAGTCGTCGTCGACTACTTCACGAAATGGATAGAAGCCGAGGCGCTCGCCAAGATCACGTCTCAAAACGTGCTCCGTTTCTACAAGCGAAACATACTGGCCCGGTTCGGGGTACCTCAGGCCATAGTCACCGACAATGGCACCCAGTTCACCGACAAAAAGTTCCAAGAATTTGTGGCCAAGCTCGGCACGAAGCAGCACTTCACCTCAGTCGAGCATCCTCAGACGAACGGGCAAGCCGAGGCAGCCAACCGAGTCATCCTCCGAGGACTAAAGAGAAGACTCGGCGAAGCCAAAAAAGCTTGGGTCGAAGAACTACATAGTGTACTTTGGGCATATAGGACAACCCCCCACTCGAGCACGGGCGAAACTCCCTTTAGGCTAACCTACGGCACCGAAGCCGTGATCCCCGTGGAAATCCGAGAACCTTCTCGGGGCACCGAATCACCCCTCGAAGAGGAGCTGAACGACGAAGCCATGAGGGAAGAGCTCGACATGGTCGAGGAGATCCGCACAGGATCTTCCCTCTGAGAAGCAAAATTAAAACAACAGATAGCTCTCCGCTACAACACCAAAGTTATCAAGCGCGAATTCGAAGTCGGCGCCCTAGTGCTCCGCAGAAATATGAAGGATTCGCGCGAGGGTAAACTAGCCCCAAACTGGGAAGGCCCCTACCGAGTTTACGATAAAACCGAGAACGGCGCCTACTACCTCGAGGATCTCCTCGGAGTAAAACTTGCTCGGCCTTGGAACGCTGAAAAACTCAGACGTTATTACAGTTAGACCTAACCTAACACCCCCGGACACCCGTATCCAACACGGGTGCTAGCCGGGCAGGGACCCGCATCATCGGTACGAACGCGAGGACTCCACGACAGGAACGGTCGAATTTCCCCGCAAAACGGGAGGACCGACCACACGGAAGACTCTACACCTAAACCCTCCGTGGGAGTACCTGCACGGCAGAACCCCAGCTCGCGATGGGATCGTTCACGCCGCGAGAACTTGGCCCTAATCACGGTCTCGTACTCGCTACCAGCGCACACCCGCTCTGCGCACCCGGACCATACTCAACACGCCCGGGCAATCAATCTAGGCCGAGCATAGTCCATAAAAACCAATAATATCACAAGTATAGAGGTAACTCTCCGGCGTATCCGAGCATAAGCCATCAGTTACCAAAAACAAAGTAACGGAGTACGTCCCCGGCGTAGTCCATAGAATCGAAAAAATATTCTAAGTATGGAGGAAATACCTCGTCTTACGAGCACAACAGAAAAGTTATCAAGATACGAGCATCCAACGATAACACTTTGAAGGTGCAGATAAACAGATATAAGCAAGCAAGATTATAAAACATTAAAATTGCCGACCAAATTGGTCGACGATGTCCAAAGGTTACAATCAAAATGTCGGGCGCGCAGGCCCCCAAAGTAATCCGGGCATTACCCAACAAAATATAAAATGGCGCGCAGGACGAAGAAGACAGGCACGCAGGCCCAAGGACACACTATCTACTCTTCACACCCAGGAGACTCGGGCACTAACACGCCGTCCACAATCTTCGAAGAAAGCCCAATATTATCCTCCTTCAGGCCAGGGTTCAAAAGTTTCAGCTGACGAACTGCACGGTCGAAGCCGACTTCGGCCATGTCAGCAAGGCTTATTTTCAGGCTATCTATCCTCTCCACAAACTCCGCCCTATGTAACACCCTTCTAAACCCCGTAGAAATTAATAAAATAATTCAGAGTAAAACATGAAAACAAGGGTGTCACAATTAATTAAAACAAATTATCACAAATTCATTGTCATGCTTTCACTAAGGAACAATCTGTCATAATACACAAACATCTCATGTTTACACAGCGGAGAATTCATCATACGGATAAGCATAACATCATCTATGCAATATCCCACATAATCTAATACAACAACATATAGAGTATCATCATAAAACTCTAATCTAACGTTCCCCCAGTGTTACAATATCAGAGCATGACACCGACGCTATACTAAACAAACTGACTCATGAGCTAATCCTCACCGAGCCAAAAGCCGCTACTCGCCAATCTGAAATCATCAAAGTAAGGGTGAGTCTCATCACAGTTAACAAATATTATTGCATCTTAAATAACAACACATCATAGTTATATTATTCACCCAATTCATCATATTCAGATTATCAGGAACATCTATCATTTACACAAACATCAACAGAACACATCTTTCAAGCAGACAATCATACTCGACGTTAATCCAACAAAACACACAAACAACACATCATCAATATTTATAACATTGGAATACATCCAATCATGTTATAAAAGTATGCATATGTATGAACTGACACTATGCATGTGGTACCAAAATTCGTGAATCATATTCACAGGACTTCTCTCCACGATACTGCCCTCTAGTCGCTCACACCCCACATGGGCACACGACTACTGCTTCATCGCTCACACCCCACATGGGCACACGATGACTTCCCGCTAATCTCCGCACAATGGGAATTAGCCTTCCAATGCAAATGTTTTATGAATAATGCACACATGACACATACTTACATCTTTATACATCATCATCATTCCGATGCTTAACATCGCTTAACACCTCTTACCAATAAGGTCACAACAAGTATGTACATGTTTAAGCATCATTCAATCATTCGCATACATACACCACATCATCACAATAACATACACATCATAGTAATGTTAATTGCCACCATAACCAACATATTAATATTAACAACATATTAATATTCACAATCATCAATCATTACCATCGTCATACATTGTTACATCTATCATCATTACACACCATGTAATAAATTGATAACAACTCATCAACATAATCACAAAACATGTATTCATTTACGACATGTTATAAACCAACATCACCCAATGGATATCATAATCTCATCACCAATACAAACATGTAACAATAATCATATATAAATAAGCACATATTTGCTACAATCATCATCATCATCAAGAATAGCAACATATTTTTATCATCATTCTAAAACCAATCAAATCATCATCACTTAGATCGTTTAATAAGGTTCAGTTAGCCCAAAACGGCGCATCAAATGAACCAACGGTTAGAAAGTTATGCCTCTTTAAACTTTCATAAAATATCACAAAACATCACAGCACGCGGCGCCATCACACATTCGCGGCGCGGGACGAATCGGAACAACGCCTTCGCGGCGCGGTCACCTGTTCGCGGCGCGTACTGAACTCTACCTTCAGGTTCGCGGCGCCTCCTCTTTGTACGCGGCGCGAACCGCGATTCTAAAAACCCCAATCTGCAGAAAAATAGCATTCCATATATCCCAAACACCCCAACACATACCGGTGCGAACATGGAGAATTAGAATGCACAAACAACACAAAAACCACTTCGTAATACATCAATTACACATCAATTGAGATCATAACAACATAGATATCATGGATTCAAACATAGGGATCAAACATCATACAATTCTATCCCAATCCCTAAATCTATCATACGACCCAATTGACTCAACAACATCCCTAATCAACATCATTATCCAATAACACAATAATAGATGATAACCGGAGAGTCCCCCCTTACCTTAGCCAAGAGTGCTCAATCTTTGGTCTCTCCATCTTCAGCTCTCCTTCGGTTCTTCGTGTTCCCCAGAACCTCTGTTCTTTCACGTTCTTTCTTCTTTCTTTTCCCAAATTCCAAAATGTTTTATGAAAATAACATTTTAATTAGTAAAGGGCTTTACCAACATAGCACCCCCCTCTTTACTAACACCACACTTGGCCCAATAGCCCATCTCATAATTCTTTCCAAATAATTCCACCAAAATACCGAATAATTCCAAATAGTAATTTAATTTCCAATTAAATTAAATTTAGAAAATATGGGGTGTTACAACTCTCCCCCACTAAAAGAGTTTTCGTCCTCGAAAACATACCTCAAGTAACCAGCTCGTATAAGAGTCCTTCACCTGACTCTCCAGCTCCCAATTAACAGTACCATCAGTCCATCCTCAAAATCCTTCTGACATAACCAACAGGAAGCATGTTTCACACATTCAAATCCCAGTTCTTATGTCACCTTTGACTATCCAAAGTATACCACCCGCTATATCTCCAAAAAGATTAGCACAACAGAACATAGGTACAACCTATACAATACGCTCAACAAACGAGTAATACAATTACATAATTTATAGTATGATCACACTGATCAACACTGCAGTAATGCATTCCATCTACCAAACATACCAACCTTAGACACACCTTTCCATCTAAGTGATAATGTAATACTTACATTTTTCATCAACCACTTCCTTCAAGAACTCAATACTCGTATTCTTATACCATTGAATTCCAATTATCTGACTCCTCTTAAGTCACACCAGTAATTATCCAACACGTTACATTCCGTTTTTTCCGCACTACTCTGACTACTCATCACAATCACCCATACCAAATAGATTTCTGAGTTTTACCTGATTCCGACTCTCTTTACTCCTTCGTTTCAAGGATCATTCTTTACCATCCATGGTACTAATCCACCACTCATCAATACTTACTCGCACTTAAAACCAAATTCCTGATTTACTTCATCTATTAAACATTCCAACCATCGGAATGAGTGCACACACAAGTAATTATAATCACGCTCGTCATCCTCGATACACCATTTCTTACAAAACAACTCGATTTGAGTTTCGCTCTTTTCTAAGAATTAAATCAATTTCTCCCTTCATAGAGTATAATTCCTCATTATATCTGGAATCTACAATAACCCCTTGACAACAACACAAAAATATCACAACGTCACATAGCATCAACTCTTCGTTTTAATTCCGCCGAATACGTACTCGTTAATTACGCACAACCATAATAACATATTCATCATCTCGGCAATTATTCAAAGGAGTTATAATTCTCCGACACGACATCCTTACATCCACTGAATTCTAAATCCAACATATAGCTCAATACATATTCTCTATGTAGGCTTCCGACATATTAATTCCTTACTTCCCGCAAGTAGTACTCATAACACTACTCCTCATCACAATTTTTGCTGCGCGACTCTGATTACCTGTCTTAAGTCATCCTCCACCATATTGTACTCTTTCGTATTCACTTCTTCATAAGTTCACACAACATAGTGAGTGATTATTCTCACGGCTCAGTATCCATCACATCTTAAACCATTAAGGTAACAAAACAAGCTTATCTCTTCTATATGATTTCATCTACTACCAACAAGAGATTTAGGGTGATCAAGTCCTAAATTTGTCAATATTAGTTGAAAATCATATTTAAGCATAAACCGTCGTTACTACATAATAGTGTCCATTTTCCGAGTTTGCACCCAAACTCATTAACATCGTCATAGCCCAATAATTCACTACGGTGTCCTTCTAGGATATCCTTCAGAAGCTCATAACATCAGTTACGCAAATCCAATCACTCAACCTCATTATACTATTCTCGTCGATTCCGAATTCACCGCCTTTACCTTGGTAATTCAAAATCAACCTATCGATCAACTCAACATCATCTTTCTGACCTTCTCTAATCTCGTTAAGAATACCACTAGTCATCTTCTAGCATACTCAATCTAACACTATTAGGATCATCTTCACATACCAATTCAAGTCTCAAAATTGTCCAATTAAATCCAACTCATTCATCATTAGCACCGACACATTTAAAGACTTCTTACGCAACACAATAGCACAATATTTTCCTCATTAGGATGGTAATTCAAACCAGAATCCTAATCCTAAAAAAATATACTCTAATCATCTCTACTTCCTCATATTAAGCCCTTTCTGATCAAAGAGGTACTTCAACTCTTATAATCGCAAAACACTTTGAATTTTGAACCATACAATTAACCTGCAAGACCAAGACAACATCCATAACTCGTGGTTTTAATCCAAATCTATTACATCCTTCACGTCCAATTATCATCCCACTCGGAATCTCAACAAAGTCTTCCTCACGTCAACAAATGTTAGAAATTCCCTACAATTCTTCTTTTATACTTATTGTTATTTTGCCATCACAAATACGATCCCAAGAGTTCTAAAGTTTATTCCATCTTTGCTACTAATTCAATCTTCACTAAAATTCATCGGCACTCAAACCATCCTTATTACCGAACATCTCATCAACAACATGTTACACTCAATTTTGTTTCCAACAATCACGGTAGTAAGCATTCTTATTCAACAAGTTTCACGCTTCCATAACCGACTTCAGAACCTTTCCTCATAGGGTCACTCTACGGTATTTATAACTCTCCCATAAATTAAAACACAATCCCTCCTCTTCGTAGGTTCAAACGGCACATCAATCCGACACTCGGAACTCAAGATATGAATTTTCCAATCGTTGTCCAAAAATCCAACACCGACATCATGCAGCGACACTCTATACGATGTATCTAAAACTCCTCAATTGGTAAATTCAATTCTTAAAATTACTCCTCAACAAACCTCCTAATTATTCCTTCAATCCGTTCAACACTGACACTAACATCCCGTGCAGTACCAATAAACAAGTCTAGTTATAAGAACCAGAGTAACCGCAACTTCACTTCTTTCCAACGTCATCCTGTCACAATTAAATATGTTACAGCTGCTGCAACTATTTTTATAGCAAAGTTCATCTCGTTAGCTTTCCGACGCTCCAAACGGAACTCAAATCGGATGTCCAGAACTCCAGTTATGAATTTTCGAAGTTCCGCAGCTATTCAGCAATTTCCCTGCGTTTTGCATACGAAAATCTCACTCCAAAACTCATTCTCTTCAACTCGATCACATTCCAAACAGCCCCTTATCGTATCTCTTCACTTCCAAACATCCTTATAACTTAAGCGACGCATTCCCCCGCCGAAGTCCGCTTTCTGCAACATCACGACAACAATCCTCCTTGCAAACTCGTAACTGAACCTCTTCCGAGACGCAAGGCTACTCAACTGACAACTTCGCAGTACACCAGCAAAGCTGACACATCACAACTCAATTCCCAGTGAAGTCTTAATTCCAAGTCACCTTCAACTCGGGAAACAACAATCTCCGACAACGCTCGCACTGTTTCCAACAACAGCCTACTGAATCAATCTTCTTCAACTGAAACATAACCGAGAAGCGAAGCTTCTCCCCCACTTGTTTCAATCCAACACCTGCAACAAACAACCAAGTACCGACAGTGATTCACTCACATGTCGCATACCAAGGAATAATACACCGACAGTATACAACCGTCGTGTAACTCTACTGACTCGACAACTGGCCGGACGGACCGACCTGCTCTGATACCACTATTGTAACACCCTTCTAAACCCCGTAGAAATTAATAAAATAATTCAGAGTAAAACATGAAAACAAGGGTGTCACAATTAATTAAAACAAATTATCACAAATTCATTGTCATGCTTTCACTAAGGAACAATCTGTCATAATACACAAACATCTCATGTTTACACAGCGGAGAATTCATCATACGGATAAGCATAACATCATCTATGCAATATCCCACATAATCTAATACAACAACATATAGAGTATCATCATAAAACTCTAATCTAACGTTCCCCCAGTGTTACAATATCAGAGCATGACACCGACGCTATACTAAACAAACTGACTCATGAGCTAATCCTCACCGAGCCAAAAGCCGCTACTCGCCAATCTGAAATCATCAAAGTAAGGGTGAGTCTCATCACAGTTAACAAATATTATTGCATCTTAAATAACAACACATCATAGTTATATTATTCACCCAATTCATCATATTCAGATTATCAGGAACATCTATCATTTACACAAACATCAACAGAACACATCTTTCAAGCAGACAATCATACTCGACGTTAATCCAACAAAACACACAAACAACACATCATCAATATTTATAACATTGGAATACATCCAATCATGTTATAAAAGTATGCATATGTATGAACTGACACTATGCATGTGGTACCAAAATTCGTGAATCATATTCACAGGACTTCTCTCCACGATACTGCCCTCTAGTCGCTCACACCCCACATGGGCACACGACTACTGCTTCATCGCTCACACCCCACATGGGCACACGATGACTTCCCGCTAATCTCCGCACAATGGGAATTAGCCTTCCAATGCAAATGTTTTATGAATAATGCACACATGACACATACTTACATCTTCATACATCATCATCATTCCGATGCTTAACATCGCTTAACACCTCTTACCAATAAGGTCACAACAAGTATGTACATGTTTAAGCATCATTCAATCATTCGCATACATACACCACATCATCACAATAACATACACATCATAGTAATGTTAATTGCCACCATAACCAACATATTAATATTAACAACATATTAATATTCACAATCATCAATCATTACCATCGTCATACATTGTTACATCTATCATCATTACACACCATGTAATAAATTGATAACAACTCATCAACATAATCACAAAACATGTATTCATTTACGACATGTTATAAACCAACATCACCCAATGGATATCATAATCTCATCACCAATACAAACATGTAACAATAATCATATATAAATAAGCACATATTTGCTACAATCATCATCATCATCAAGAATAGCAACATATTTTTATCATCATTCTAAAACCAATCAAATCATCATCACTTAGATCGTTTAATAAGGTTCAGTTAGCCCAAAACGGCGCATCAAATGAACCAACGGTTAGAAAGTTATGCCTCTTTAAACTTTCATAAAATATCACAAAACATCACAGCACGCGGCGCCATCACACATTCGCGGCGCGGGACGAATCGGAACAACGCCTTCGCGGCGCGGTCACCTGTTCGCGGCGCGTACTGAACTCTACCTTCAGGTTCGCGGCGCCTCCTCTTTGTACGCGGCGCGAACCGCGATTCTAAAAACCCCAATCTGCAGAAAAACAGCATTCCATATATCCCAAACACCCCAACACATACCGGTGCGAACATGGAGAATTAGAATGCACAAACAACACAAAAACCACTTCGTAATACATCAATTACACATCAATTGAGATCATAACAACATAGATATCATGGATTCAAACATAGGGATCAAACATCATACAATTCTATCCCAATCCCTAAATCTATCATACGACCCAATTGACTCAACAACATCCCTAATCAACATCATTATCCAATAACACAATAATAGATGATAACCGGAGAGTCCCCCCTTACCTTAGCCAAGAGTGCTCAATCTTTGGTCTCTCCATCTTCAGCTCTCCTTCGGTTCTTCGTGTTCCCCAGAACCTCTGTTCTTTCACGTTCTTTCTTCTTTCTTTTCCCAAATTCCAAAATGTTTTATGAAAATAACATTTTAATTAGTAAAGGGCTTTACCAACATAGCACCCCCCTCTTTACTAACACCACACTTGGCCCAATAGCCCATCTCATAATTCTTTCCAAATAATTCCACCAAAATACCGAATAATTCCAAATAGTAATTTAATTTCCAATTAAATTAAATTTAGAAAATATGGGGTGTTACACCCTAGACTGCAGAGCAGCCACGTCCGGCGACTCGTCAGCCGAGGGAGCCCACTCAAGCTGAAGGTCGGCAAGCTTTTTCTTCTCCGCCGCAATCTCCCCGTCCTTCTGCTTCAGAACCGCATCGATCTTTTTCTTCAACTCCTTGCGATCAGTCTCCAGGGTCTTCACCCTGTCCTCGGCAGCCTTCTTTGCCGCCTCCGCCTCCTTCAGGGCCTCGGTCGAGCCCGAGCCACCATTAGCTAACATTTGGGCCATCCCCAAAACCCTCATCACGGCGGCGCTGTCGCACGCCAGCTGTTTCTGAAGGGACGGAGGGTCCATCTCACCGATCCGACGAGCTTCATCCGGAGAGGTAACCAGGGGGAACTTCTCAAAATAACCTCCATCCTTGTAGCAAGGAGGCAATACAAAGGCACGCTCGGGACCTAGGCTCGACGGCTCATGGCGTCCCCCCTCGGTAGGACGAGATCTCTTGGAAGCCCTCTCGTCCTCCTTCATCCGAGGAGAACCTGCCGAGGCCGAGTTCTCTGCAGTACCGGTTCCCCGATTCTTCTTCTTCTGATTCCTCTTTGCGTCCAGAGCCATCTTCAGGACAGTGTCCTCCTTCTCCGGCATGGCATCTGCAAAGAAAAAAATAAAACAAGTTAGCAAAAACACCGGACAGAAGAGGAAAAGCAGGGCGAAGGGACACGACCTAACAACGCCCGAGTCTCCTCGGGAGTCCGACAAGACAACAAAGCCTTAGTGTTAATAGGCCGCTGCTCCACAATCGGCACACCATTCTCGTCCAACACGGGATTCCCATTCTTCGTCACCCACTGGGACATAGTAAAGCTGTCTACGTATTTGCAGAGGACCGAATATGACTCTGTGTCCTGCTCGTCCAGATCCCCATCTTCCCAAACGTAATGTTTCGGGGGAGACGAGAAGTGACCTTTCCACCAGAAAAACGGGAATCTCGTGCAGAATTCCCTTGCTACCTGTCCGTCCTCGCCCCTCACTATCTCCCCGTCGGCATCACGAAGGACCACGGAATCCGACACCTCATAGTAAGCCGTCGGGCTGAGCGGACGGACGACAAAGTACCGGTCCTTGAAGCCTTTTACAGAGTCAGTGTACATCCCGAAGAGTTTCCGCTCGGCATTTCTGAACGAGACCCAGCTATATCGCCCGTCTGCCGCCTGCCTTTGGACACGAAAACACCGGCCAAACAATGTGGTCGTGGCGCCAATACCCAAATAGTTACAGACAATCTCGAATGCTCGCATAAAAGCAAAAGCGTTTGGATGCAATTGGGACGGCGCCAAACCTAGAAACGCCATCATCGATTTCTGAAAGTCGGAGAAGGGCACTCCTTGAACACATACTCGTACATCGCAAAGCCATCCCCGTTGAACCGAGAGCATATACGCTCGTCCTGAGACGGGCACATCACTTGGTAATTCGGCGCTTCACCCTCTCCCAAAACCTCAATTTCTTTGAAGGCCCCGTCTAGAGACTCAGTGTATCGGGAAGTGACCGTTAAGGCTTCGTCGGCTATTCAGTCGAGCGCAACCGTGCATTCGTAACTGAACAAGGGCATCGGGGAGACCCCTCCCTCGGTGTCAGAACCCGGAGAACTAGAATGGTCATTGTCGACCAGAGAGGGCGCGTTTTGATCCTCGATGATCTCAACATCGGAGCTAGTGGCCGTCGAGTCGTCCGACTCGCTACTCCATGAATCAGATTCCGAGTTGGACTCCGAGCTGGCGCTCGAATCAGACCCACCTGCACGCAGAAGGGAGAAAGTGAATTCGACAGTTCATCAAATCCACCCTTCCACCGCAATGCAAGCGAAAGGGTAGAGCAGGAGCTGCGGAGCCCCCGGCTAAACCCTCATCGAGGAAAGACGCCCGTCAGCCGGGGATTCACGAAATGACGTGACACGACAACGAAAAATCGTATCCAAACAGGCACGACGGTCTAACGCCAACATCATCTGGTCCACCGACCCACGCTAACCCCCGGGCATCGCCTGGATACCCCAGGGAGGAAGCAACGACCGCTCGTTGGACCCAGCCTGCGTTTACGACGACGACCGCGAAAATAAAGCGCACAAACCCTAAGGAAAAGAATAAAGCAACGAAGAGGGAAGCGAACTTACGTGAAGACATGATGACGATGACCGGATGAGCTTCTCGGTAGACGAACAGTATGTTGAACAATCTGGAAGAGTACCTTCCGAGGAACGCCTGTCTGATGCCGAGCAGGTAAACAGAGAGAGGAAAACTTCCAAATGAGAGAATTCGCCCCCTTTTATAGGGAAAGGGCTCGGAAGGCGAAGCGTCACCTCTCCTGACAAGCGCCGCCTCCTAGCCCCTAGGCCATCATTACCTATGCCACGTCAGCGCGTGTCGCCCACGCGCGACGTTTCGCCCCTCCACAGGCTGTTCCTCCAAGCACACCTAGTTGACGAGGAGCCATCTCACCGAGCATCTCCGAGGTCATGGGTCCGAGCATAAAGCAAAGTCACAGCTTCTTGACTAGAAAACTCCGACTTGGGGGGCTCCTGTTCTGGACTGGGCCAAGGTCAGGCCCAATATAATTTTCGGCCCAGTAAACCTCAGAGGCCCACGTTCCTCCATGACCCTCCTACGCACCTAGGATGCCCACCTTAGACGTGCTCGGCTGCCCCATATCCCCGGAGCATATGGCACCAGGCATGCTCGGCACTAACATGCCCGCGAACTTCTTCGTTGCCGAGGACCCTGCTCCGCGCAGGGCTCCTTCATATCCAATCCTCCGAACAACACGGTTTCCACGTGGCTCCTAAAAGACCGCGTCTCCCTTGAACTTCGGAGCGGTTAACCAGGACAGAGGGCATGCACGCACCTCCGATATTTCCGCTCAGGAAACCTGGCAGTCTCCTAGTTGGGCTTGGGAATCCAACCCAATAGCGAGATCATGGCCCAGCGCTGGGGGCTATAAATACCCTCTTTAACTAGAGGGTCAGGTATTCACTTCTTTCTAACCTTTAGCTAGTACTTGCACTCCTTTGCTCGTCTTCTTACTTTGGCATCGGAGTACCTTGCAGGTTCACCCCCTCCTCCTTCCTAGAAGACCCAGTCCGAGCAGCCTACGACGATTCTTCTGGTCAGGTATGATCATATATATATATATATATATATATATATATATATATATAGAGAGAGAGAGAGAGAGAGAGGAGGAATATTCTTACTCCATGAGTAAGTTATCAAGAGTTCCTCCCCATCATGATCATGGATTCTTTTCAATCTAATGGTTAAAATTAATAAGTAATTAAATGTGGAAAGAGAAAAATAATACTCATTACACTACAACGCGGAAGGGTTTTAAAAGGGCTTTTTTTGGCCTTTTAGAGCGCTTTAAAGCGCTGCCAAAGCCAGCGCTGGCGTAGGTAACGAAAGCGCTCTGACAAATAAGATTTTATAGTTGTCTTGTTTTATCAAGTAGCATAAATATTATAAGCAAAATTGTGAAAAATAATGTACTTGCACTTTGATCCAAGTAATGTTGTTTGATTTAGTCCGGGATACCTGTGCGTCTCGTTGACTTCGAAACACTTGTATTGATCTAACAAAAATATAAAAGCATATATTTAGATCAATCTCACAAATAATTAAATATATAAATATACACGAATATTTAGAACGATCCCACTTACAAATCAATCATTTCCTTCATAGCCGGATAATTGGTCCACTCACCATCTACCGAATTCAGAAAATATACCACTTCTCTTATAGGGTTGAGAGCAAGCAACAACCAATATGCTCTATAAATTAAAACAATAGGTTATATGAAAATTTTGCTACGCAAAAGAAACAAAGATTAGATGAACCAAGAATGAGAAACTAACCCTACTGGTCGGGTATTATACGCCCAAAGAATCAGACTTTCTGTATTGCCGGTGGACAGGAATCTATTGACTAAGCGCTGTCTAACTAATTCCGGTTCCGAAGCAATTGTCATTCCGCTGCAATGGGTGGAAGACACAAAACGGAATCTGTTTGACAATGCAGTCCTGCGCAACACTCTGTCATACAACAACCTTAAATAAAAACATAATAAACATTAGATTATTTTCATTGAAATGTGTAAATAAATTGTGGGACTAATTAAATAATATATCGGATGAGTGAATATTACCGGATGTATGAGTGCATATTACCGACGCCTAGTTGTTCATGCGTAAAAATCTCTTCCAAGTCATCTAGTGCAATATTTGCCATGAATTCAATACCAAAGATACCTTCATCCATTTTGATTTTACGGAAAGCACCATCCTTCAAATCGGACATATCAACAATTGTTCTGAGCGTCGTCCGGTATCGAGGCACAAAAGCACCACCTTTTTTTGCCGCTGGCTTCGGAGGACCATTGGGCTTACTGCAAATTGACCTGAAGAAAAAACACAGTTTAGTTATTGCGCTTCTTACTTTTTCAGGCAGAATAGAACGTATACCTATTGGTAAAAAATATTCCATTATAACATGGCAATCATGCGTCTTCAAACTCTTTAACTTGAGGTCTTTCATGGACACAAGTCTTCTAATATCTGATGAGTAGCCTTCTGGAACTTTAACTTCACTGAGAAACTTACACAATGTTTTCTTCTCCTTTCTAGATAGAGTGTAAACAGCAGGTGGAAGATATGTTCGTCTTCCTTTCGTCACGGGTCCTAATTCAGTTCTCATTCCCATGTTTACCATGTCCTTCCTTATGTTAATGCCATCCTTAGACTTTCCTTGTATATTGAGTAACATACCAATAACATTGTCAAATACATTTTTTCAATATGCATAACATCGAGGAAATGTCTTACGTACAACGACTTCCAATATGGAAGTTCAAAAAAAATTGACTTCTTCTTCCACCCACCCTTGACAAGTGAATGTGCAAAAGGCTTGCCAAACTGAGTGCTCACATCTTTCAAGGTAATATAAGTCCACAAACCAAAAAAACTGATTGAGAGACACTAAATTGAAATTAAATAGAACCATAAACAATAAACTATAAGCAGAAAACAACAAACTATAAGTAAGAAGAAAGGGCTAGTAACCTGAGTTGGACTTGATGTGGGAGACGGGTAGGTTTGAATCGGCGTTAAACAAGTAGAAACAGAGGCTTCAAAGTAACTGTAAAATTAAACACACACGATGCAGTTAAATACACCACTACTAACACAATATCAAAAAAACCCCAATCTAGAACTCAGTTATTTAAAATGATATGAAATCAATTATCAATTAGCTAGAAACTACAAACACCCGAATTTACAAAACCGAAATGCTCAAATATGTTTTGGCTAGATGCTTTATCTTTATCTTTTGTTATAGAAATAGCTTATAGATAAGCACTTATATGATATGCACTAATGCAATATAGTACTTAATTAAACTGTTTATCAAAATAGTGCCTAAGTTATGTTTAAGAGTCACTTCTAACATCAATGATATTAATTTCTTTTTACTTGAATATTGAATATTTCTCATTAACAATGAAAAGATGTGAACAATATTTATATACATGTTAGTTGGAAGAATCTAAATAAGAATGTTATTCTATCATTAATTTCAAAGGATACTATTAAATCTTAATAATCAATAAGATAGCACTCAAAATATCTTCACTAATTTGTCCGTGTCGTGTTGTATTTACACACAACATAACCTACAATCACTCAAATTATCTTCACTCAAAAACCTATAATAATTTGAAAAAATGAAATACTTGAATGTAATAATCACATTTGTCGGTGTCGTGTTGTATTTACACACAACATAACCTACAATTTTTGTCTATGTAATTTTTGATTCATTGTATTGAACAGAGTGAACAAAGCAAAACTCAGCAAAACAATGTATCAAAACATATGCCACAGACCCTAATATACAAACAAAGCAAAATAAGGTTTGAAACCTCACTCTCATCCTTGCTACCTCACTTTCATCTTCAACCTCACATTTCCAGAATTAGGTTTTCAAATAACAACAAAATAGTGAAAGATGATAGAAGATTTACCTCCAAACGAATTCGAAGTTGTTGTTGCTGAGAGGAGATGTTGAGAACGAACGGCTGTGAACGAAGAAGAAAACGAACGGCAACGGCGAACAGAAGGCAAGAAGAACGATGAAGAACGAACAGTGACGGCGACGGCCCTGTGGAGGTTGGTGGCGGCGGCGTCTTGTGAAGAACAGTGCCTTCGTCTTTGTGAAGAAAAACACTGAAGAAACGATGAAGAATAATGAAAGAAAAAACGCGTTTGTCTTAATTTGTTTTAAAAAATTTAATTTTAAAATGAGCTACGTCAGCGCTTTTCAAAATCGCTTTCATAGGTACCCTATACCGGCGCTTTTTCCCTAAAAGCGCTTTCGTACCCTATACCTATACCAGCGCTTTTATAAAGCGCTTTCTTAATGTGCCCTATACCAGCGCTTTTAGAAAGCGCTCTCGTACCCACCCTTTACCAGCCCTTTTTAGAAAGCGCTCTCGTCCCCCCCCCTTTACCAGCGCTTTTTAGAAAGCGCTCTCGTACCCCCCCCCCCCCCTTACCATCGCTTTTTTCCCTTGTTTTTTAGTTTTTTTTTGTGCAACCTATAGCAGCGCTTTTCCCAAAAGCGCTTTCGTAGGGGTGCAGCTAAAACTCATTTTTGGCGTAGTGTTAATATTAACCATTAGATTGAAAAAGAATCAATGGTCATGATGAGGAGTAAGTCTTGATAACTTACTCCTGGAGTAAGAATATCTCTCCTTTTATATATGTATGAACATTTTTGAAGATTCAACCCTAGATATAACTATATGTTTTATTCCAAAAAAAAAACTATATTTTCTATAATCTTGCGATGGAATGATTTTAAATCAAACTATCTTTTTATTTTGGTTTCAAAGTAAACCATAACTTTAGGGAATTTCTTAATACACTTTTATTGAGTGAATCATACCTCTGAAAACTCTAAATTATCCAGCATTTTCGAACAAACCATAATGAATTTTAGAAAAATTGGTTCAGATATGCGTCTCCGTAAACACGCAAAGACGTTTCAGATATGCATCTCCGAAAACGCCCAAAGACGTCTTAGATATGCATATTCGAAAACCTGGCTGGGCAAAATGGTTGGCAGAAACATAATTGTTTTTGCCATTTTTTAAAAAGAGTCAATGTCAGTTTGAAGATAATTTATTTAAACCGATAATAAACACGCAAATGGAAAACAATAAAACAAACTCAAATAAGGTAGGTAATATTATTTTGATATAGCAAAAAAAATAATACAAATGTTGTTCAGAAAGTATGGAATATAAAATTAATACATTAGTAGAATAAAAAAAGAAGGGCCTATTGCGTATGTCTTATCCTAACCCTCTGACCCCTCATTCGTCTCCTGTATTCAGCAGTAGATGCCTCCCTAGCCATCTTTTCTATGTGGTTAGCACTTCATGACAGCATCTCTCAATCAAAATTTCGAACACGTAAGCAGTTACCAAAAACCTACAACCGGTTACACTTGTTATAAAATTGCCAAATACTTGTTTTTATGATGTTGAACCAGAGTTAGGTTTGAGATGAATATGAATGATATTTTCTGAGTCATTTAAATATTATATAATGGATTGCAAATGATACCATAGATCGATTCCATTAATTATACTTTGAACTTCTAATGCCTATGACCATTTGAGCTTGATTGAGCTAGTCTTCAAGCTTTTTCTTCTTTGATAAGTTTTTGGCTTCACCAAAATCAAAAGATAGATGATGAAAATCTTCTTCACACTCTTTATGGGTTCAATCTGTTTACTACTTGACATAGTCGTGCACTTGCGGTTCCCACACGTCTATCATTGAAGATTAACTTGCCGATGTAATGACTAAACCATTGAAACTAGATTCATTTTGCCAGGGCCGGTCATTCGGTAAAGATAGTAAAGCTAGGGCTTTAGGCCCCTAAAAAAATTTAATCATAATAATTAAATTAAATTAATTTATCAATTCTAATAAAAAAATTCTCCAACCAAACACGTAAGATAACAACTCACACCTTTTCAAAATTGTGCCTTTTTTACTCTTTCTCTTCCTAACGTTCCAAATTAATTATTAATTCAATATTAAATTGATTTAACATTTTTTCAAAGTTCCAATAATATAACTCTTCTTCTTTCACGTCAAACTGTCATTGAGCATTTTCTACCTAGACAAATACCACTTCCTCTTCCTCTTCTGGCTTATTAAGTTTTTTTTAATTCTCCATCTCCAATCACTGGTTTGTTGTTTCGATCGACGACAAATAAGCGGTTCTTTCTTTTATTCTCTTTTTACCGGCAAACAAGTTCTTTTATTCTCTTGTTAGATCTATTTTCTTTGTTACTATTTGTTTTGTTTAATCTATATTTTTTATTCTCTTGTTAGTTCTCTTTTACTTTCAACATTTGATTAAATTGGTTACTTGTTTTAAAATATATAAATGTCAACTCGAAAATATGAATCGGGTTATTCGAAACTTAAAAAAAAAAGAGTTGAAGCTTTGATTGAATCACAAAAAAAGGGCTTTAGACAAATTTGTTAAGACAAACAAAAAAAGAAAAATTAAAAACATCGGTGATTGCTCGCTAAATGAACAAGTTAATAATGTAAACCATGATGAAAATGAAAATCGAGAAGAGGTAGTTGATGAATAAGTTAACAATATATATGCTAATGAAAATAGAGAAGGAATAGCTGGTGAAAATGAAACTAGAGTACAAGTTAATATGCAAGATAATAATGATTCTGACACTCACAATGAAGATAGAGAAGAAGTATTAGAAAAATCATCTCATAAAAATATATATGACCCAAGTCAATGGATAACTATTGACACAAATTTGAGAGATTTATTAGTAAAGAACGGCCCTATAAAAGTATTATTCGTAGAAAGAGACAATTTGATGAGATTATTGACGATGAAGTTTTAAAAACTCCTCAAGAATAATTTAAATCTGACTATTTTTTGTATATATTAGATCATGCAATTACATCATTCCGAAGTAGATTTGAACAATTTAAAATATATCAAGATATTTTTGGTTTTCTATTTAGTATAGAAAAATTAAGATCATTGGAAATTGAAAATTTAAAAGAATATTGTCTTAACCTCGAATGTTCGTTAAAACATAACGACAACTCTGATATTGATGGATTAGAGTTATTTTTAGAATTGAAAATATTAAGAGAAATCATACATGTCGAAAAAGATAAACCAATTGATATATAAACTCATTCCCAAATGCAATTGTTGCTTATAGAATAATGTTAACGATTCATGTAATTGTTGCTTCAGCAGAAAGAAGTTTTTCAAAATTAAAATTGATAAAATCTTATCTAAGATCAACAATGTCTCAACAAAGATTAAATGGATTGGCTTTATTATCGATTGAAAAAGAAATGTTAAATAAAATTGATTACAATAGTTTAATAAATAATTTTGCATCTCAAAAAGCTCGAAAAGTAAATTTTTAATAAATATTATAATAATTTGATTAAATTTGTTATTAAAATCTAAAAGGCCTCAATTCAAAGTTTGCTTTAAGCAGTGTTGGACCGGCCCTGTATTTTGCAGATTAAGATCAAGACTTTGATTGTGTGATTTAGTTGAGGTCAATTAGCTTTATGTTTTTGATTTAGCTGAGATCAATTATCTTTATATTTTTCTGTTTTAGATTGTTGATTGTACCTTTAATCGATGCTTTTTCAATAAGTTTTAGATTAGGGGAGTGTGTTAAGAAATGTGTTATTATTAGGCAAGAACAGCTACTTGCATTGCAAGTAACAGTCCATCTCTTGTAATGAAGCATATACAAAGACATTGTTTTATCTATGATAAAGATAGAATACCACATTTCTTTCTAAGAATATCTACAAGCAAGAAGAGCATGCCATTTGAATTCTTAACTGAAGCGATCTAAGGACTTATTTATAACACTACTATGAACTAATGTTAGCAGCTTCATTATAAATATATAGAAAAAGAATGAATTTGTTTCAATAGTTCATACAAAACAAAACAAAATACCTAAGTTTGCTTGTTGCAAGAACAACCAAATTGAAAAGGAACTTGTAATTCAACTACAAATATATTATCTCACTATTAGGGTTTTAAAAAACTATCCGTGGCAGCGAAAACGACTGCCCCGAAACTTATACGGTTATCACGTTAAGAAGTTAATTCACTCTGTGATGGCCCTAATACACGGACCGAAATCGCGATAATCTTTACGCAGCCGTGACGGTTTTTTAAAACCTTACTCACTATTACTATCGTATTTCCCAAATCCCCCGAGAAATCCGCCACTCCTTGATCTTGATCTGTTGAAGAAGCTTGCAGTTGTGGAAAAGAAAGTCAACAAATTCGTCATAGATGAAATTACCAGATAGGCTAATCCTGCGGAGATTGGGAAGTGCCAATAATGGATCATTATCATCTACCAAAAAATCGTGGTTACTACTGGACCGGGGATAGATGAGATTGAGTTCTTCGAGTGAAGGAAAACAATCAGCGATCAAGAATAGATCCTTCTTGAGGAAACCACTCATTCTGTAAAAAGTGAGAGATTTCAAATTTGTCATAGTTTTGGAGAAAGCGATCAATCCATTTGCAGGAATCGGAATGGACCTGAATGTGAGTTTGGGGCATAGACGGAGCGATTTGATGTGTAAAGGGAAAGTGGAGATTAGGGTTAGAAGAGCGTCGACTTCGTTTATGGTTTTGCATTGGATAGTGAGGATGAGGGAGGTGAGGTTAGGGAAGCGGTGGAAGAGGCGAGGAAGGTAAGGGATGGTTTCATCGCTGATTCTGACGGAGAATCGGAGACGATTGGCGATGGAGAGAAATTGTTTGGAGACGACGGAGAGTGACTTGAAAGTGCGGCGGTGGCTGTTGAGGGATTTGAAGATGCACTCCAATAATTCCTCTGGTAAATGTGAACAAACTTCTTCTGCTGCCGCCGCCGCCATTGTTACATAGTAACGAGTCGGACTCATTATAGATGTTACCCTTATTTACTCAATTTATTTACAGTTCTAGGCCCATAAATAAAGAATTGTATCCCTATTTTATACTTTTATTTAAATTTAATTGAAATACAAAAATGTTAATTTGTTGAAATTTTTTTTCTAATTTTTTTAAAAGTAATATAATTAAGTGGTCGTAAATGTATAGCAATTAAACTATTTTATATTTTTATTCTAATTATTTTTATAACTATTTGTTTGTTTTTATTTAAAATTATTTGAGATTTATGATTAGAATTACAATTTGATTGATTTTTTTATTCTCTTAATTTTGTTTTACTTTTAGGTGAATTTTTTGGAATTATTTATTTATTTTCTCCGACAAATCCTTTAAGAGTAAATAAACTGAGTTATAAATATTCACATACAATTTGATTATTGAAACTGTTATTTTTTATGTTTAAAAATTCGTAATCATTTGTGATTTATGTTGGAATCATCAGGAATAGAAGATGAATGAGAAAAATAATGTTTTCAAGTAAGGTGGTGTGTGTTTCTGGTACGGTGAAGTGGAGTAGACCTACAAGGTTAGCACTCCAACAACTAAGTCAGTGAATTATTTAACAAGTAATTCATGAGTAGAAATAGAATATGTACCTAAACAAGTCACATGCTAAGTTTATATAAGTTGATAAGTTAAAATTGCTTCTATTTAACCCAACATGTTGTATATGGTCATGAACCTTTTAGTTTTCATGGAACACTATTTCTTTGTGACCCCTCAGACCCCCTGAAGCACACTTTATCTTCACCAAAGTTCTAGAAAAAGACCTTTCCTTGTCTGAGACCCCTAGTACGGAGCTGGTGAAATGCCATTACATGATTTGGAGATACTCGACCCAAACCATTTCAATCGGAAACTGAAGACTTACGCCTTCTTATTTGACTCTCTGACTCTAGTGGAGAAGGAGTTGAAGGAAAACTTGGTAGACTTTTGGGAGAAAACTAGGCTACAAAGAGGGAGTTGGCCCTTCAAATGTTCCACCTACCTAATAGAAGTACACAAGGGAGCCCGTAGTAGTCACACCGGCGGAAAATACCTCGCCCACAAGTTGTTAAGGGAGAGATATTATTAGCCTACTTTGATGAAGGATAGCATCGTCGTTGTCAATAAATGTGATCAATATCATAGGCATGCTGACTTCACCACACCTTGGTTGAACTTCTGTCGTCGATGACTTCGCCCCAGCCGCCTATCAGGGTAATACAAATAAGTTATCCAATGCCTCGCCTGAGGGACTTATGGTCTCATCAGTTAGGCTACATGTAACTTCGCATTAGGGACTTATGGTCTCATCAGTCAGACTACATATAACTTTGCTTGAGAGACTCAGGACTCCTAGGCTAATTAAACTCTCGCCTGAGGGACTTAGGGTTTCCTCGGGCGGAATCAGATATAGAAATCACGCCGAAGAGGCGCAATCTAAGTCTAACAAAAAAGAGTTAATCACAAGTCTTGACTAAGAGATTGATAGAAGTCATGCGCAAGAGGTCCATCGCCTCGCTAGAGGGACTAATGGTATCATCAGTCGGGCTACATATAACTTCTCTATGATGTCACATGCTATCTTCGATTAGTCTACATCACTAATTTTCTCAAAGTTGTCTGGATCAACGCATTGATGGATTATAAATAGCGCTTTATAATCTTTAATCTTCAAATATTTATGAACGACATTTTTTTCATCTTTTGCATCTTCGCCAGTTGGTGTCACACCATTCTTCCCAAGATTTCAAATATCTTGATAACCGAAAACAACTCTCATCCACTTACACAAATTTTCATAATTCTTGTCATTCAAAGTGGAAAGATTTGTTGGAAAGTGCTTGTTTGAATGAGAAATCATTGCTCTGTGCTTCCCAAGAATCACAATGAGTGCTCTAGATACCGGGTGTTAGAAATTAGTTTTGATATTACAAGATTCAATCACTTTCTTGATTGATTCTAGATTGTCGTTCCCCACTCTTCACTCGAGTGATTCAACCACTCCTTAGTTGCAAAACAGTTCCCTCGCACAAAGATTTGAAAAGAAAGAAGTTTGAAGTAAAAGAGAATAAGATGAAATTGAGAGAATATGAGTTATTGAAGTGAGACAGAGAGTTTCTCTCTCTATTTCTCTTTTTATTGGATGTAATTACGAATGCATGGGTGGCCCCCTGTTTATATAAGATTACTTGCAGATCAAGTAATCTCAAACTTATTGACTTCAACTAACTTTAATCGACTCGGTCAAATACTCACATCTGACTACAGCAAGATGTTCTCGACTCTCAATCTAATACACACTACTTAACTACTATAGATTGTATTCGACTTCTACTCTATTAAATACAAATGACTTCGACTTTGTCGGATTTAGAAGCATGTTTAATCCAAAAAATTGCATATTTGACATCGAGGTCATTTATTCTAATTTCACTAATTGAATAAAGTAGTATTCATAGTTTATATGGAAAAAACTCAACTTAAAAAGGTGTATTGTTTTAGTATACAATAAAATATTGTATTAATTTTAATTTTCTTTTATATCAGAACTAGTTATTCGTTTCATAGCATTTGTGACACATTCACGTGAGATGCGTTTCGCGATATTAAGCATTATTCTTAGTAAAAATAGTGGTCGACTGATAAGTTACCCGATAGCTTATAGGTTATGGCTGATGATTGATGACAGATAGCTTATAACTTATAACCGATGACTGATGATTTATAGCTGATAAGCTAATTGAACCGTTAGTAAAAATTAGCGATCCAATTAGTTGATAAATCAAAATGACCTAAAAAACATTTAATATATAATTATTTTATTTTAAATTAAATTATAAATGATGATAGTGAGTTTTATTTAAAATAATAAAGACAAAATAGGAAGAAAAATGGATAAACTGTTGAAATAATGATTCTGATAGGTTTTATTTCCTTCTCTTTGTAACTGATTTGCCTTTAGCTTTAGAAGTTGCAAAGTTAGTTAGGAAGTTGGTTATTTTCTGTTAGTTAGTTACAGTTTGTTTGTGGCTCTTTCATTGATTCTCAAGCAACTATATAAGCCTAACTGTACTGAAACTTTCACCAAGCTGATTAATTCATATCAAAAGCTTCAGCCTTTCTTTCATCTTCTTCTCTTTTCCTTCATTTATCCATGGCTGCCATAATGCATTCATGGTGTTTGTGATTTCTAACATAAACTATAAGCTATAAACTAAAACGTTATTTGAAATAACGTCTGAAAAATAAGTTGGTCTTTTATTATCATATAAACTTATAAGCTATAAGACATAAGTTATAAACTCAAAAATTACCTTACCAAACAGAGCCTAAATAAAATTTGACAACCTTTTGGTCTAGTCTCATCTAAAGATAACTAACTTCTCTAGTAAACAAGTAAAAATATATCTACCTTAAAATTATTTAGTGGATAAAGCTCCCAATGCACATTATAGCTTAGTTCAAGGTGGATGCCATAAAACTTTTCTTAAAAATATTCATAGATATCAATAACCATCCCCTAAAACCATAACACTATTCAGCCAAAAAACCACGAATAAGGATGCAGAATTTAATTATATGAGGAATTGATCTAACCAAATCAATGAAGTTGTAATATGATCATGATATAAAAACGGGGATATTTACATGTATTAGTTTTGTGAGTGATGAAGAATAAATCATTCTTTTCTACACGAAATCATTTTTGTAACAAGTGAGAGATGTCAATTTTTTCATAGTATTGGCTATTATGAACCCCATTGGCACGACTATGAATGGGTCTGGTGGAGAGATAGAGCGACTTGATGTGTAAAGGGAAAGTGGAGACTAGGGTTACAAGATCGTCGACTTCCTCTATAATTTTGAATATGCTAGCGAGTTTGAGCGATGTGAGGTTAGGGAAGCGGAGAAAGAGGCGAGGAAGATAAGGGATCGTTTGATCAATGATCTTGAGGGAGAATCGGAGACGGTTTGTGATGGCGAGAAATTGTTTGGAAACCATGGAAAGAGACTTGAAAGTGCGGCGGTGGCCGTTGAGGGATTTGAAGATGCAATCCAATAATTCATCCGGTAAATATGTTACTCTATTAGATTTGAATGCTGGTTCCGCCATTGTTACAGAGTAACTAATTTCTCAATTCATTCACTCTTATTATATGTTACTCCCTCTCCCATGCTCTCCTTAATATAATTTTTTTCCATGTAAAACTAGGGTTTGTTAATTTATAATTTTTTTTTTTTATTTTCACACTAACCCTATCAGATAATTTAGCGATTTTTTATTTAATTTTGAAAACAAATCCTTAATAAATAAATAAATAAATTGAGTTATAAATATTTTTGAACATCTTGGTTATTTTATGGATGAAAATTCAGTAATCGTTTGAATACTATAAAAGAAACAGTTTACTTTTATATAAGATGTTGGAAATGTTTATGTAATTGAGAAAAAAATAGTGATTGTTTCTTTATTTCTTCAAGCTAGCTTATATTTTATAGGACTGATGTTTGACTGAAATTTGAAACCTCTGCATTATAATTTTTTTCTATATAAACTTCAAATTATTTTTTTTTTGTGTAAGCAAGATATTATATAATAGAGAACTGAGGGTTCTCAAAACCTGTTTACACGAAGGCGGGAAAAAAACCCGGAAGAAGAGAAAAAATTACACGCCAATTACAAAGGAATTACGAGAGAAAAAGAATTGGATCCTTACTAAACTCGTAAAAGGAATAATTGGAATGTGTAATTTTTCCGCAAAAAGACCACTTCCAAACAAGAAGCTTAATGCTCCAAACAATGTCGCTAACGTTCCAACCCTCCTCCCGGAAACAAGCTCCATTCCTAGTGATCCATATAGTCCAAGTTGTTGCCAACCAAACCACATCAACTTTGCTATCTACTAACTTTTGTGTACAAAAGAACCTATGCCAATCCATAAAATTGGACAAACAATCGTCCTCCATATAACCCACTTTACCAACCCAAAAAGCTATTTCTTTCCAAATATTCTTCACCACGTCACAACCAAAAAAGGAATGGTTTCTATTCTCTACATCCACTCCACAAAAAAAACACATTAAATTATCAACGGGAAAATGAATACCTCTCAAGACCAAAAGATTCTTGGTAGGTAATCTATCATGAAGGAGTCTCCAACCAAATGCCTTAATTTTGAAAGACACCTCTACTCTCCAAACAAGCCGAAAAACGTCATCAAATTTGTTAGGTGGACCATGCGGGACAAAGTCTTTACCGTAGAAAGCATAACAAGAAGCCACGGAAAAATCCAAACCTTTATTACCCTCCCACTTAACCGAGTCCTTACCATCCTTAAATCCTCCAAATTTGCCCACCAAAAGGCTAAAAGAGATGAACCGACTCCTCACCTCGGCATCCTCCAAAACCGACACGGAAATACCAAAATCCCCCCACCTCCAAACACCCTCCAACCAACCTCCCATAGCCGCCACCGACACCCCCTTCAAATTAGAAAACAAAAACAAGTCCGGAAACAAATCCTTCAAAATGACACCATCCAACCACCTTGCTTCCCAAAAAGGAGTGTTGAAACCATTATGAACATCAAACAAACAACACTCCTTTATAGGATCTCTAAACGAGCGATAACCAATCTTCACTAAATCCCTCCACCAAGAAGAAAGAGAAGAAGAAGAAGGAATTTTGAAACCGTCACCACCATGAAAAATAAAAGAAAATAAATCTCCGTACCTTGCTTTCAAGACGTTAAACCAAAGAGAATCGTGACCATTTAGGATCCTCCACCTCCACTTACAAAGAAGTGCTAAATTAAAAGCCGAAATATTTTTTATCCCTAAACCCCCTTTGTCGATCGGAGACATCACCCTTTTCCAACTAATCCAATGAATCTTCCTTTTCTCTTCCACTCCACCCCACAAGAAATTACTTTGAATCGAATTGAATTCTCTCACCACCTTCAACGGCATTTTATAGAAAGACATAGTAAAAATAGCAAGTGGTGTAAGAATCGCTTTCAAAAGAGTGATACGCCCTCCCAAGTTTAGAAACCGATTTTTCCACCCCGTTAACCGCTTCTTCACCTTACTCAAAAAGGGGAGCCATGTCGAAGTCTTCCTAGGATCACACCCGATCGGAATACCAAGAAAAGAGAAGTTGTTTTCCTCCACTTTGCATGAGAGAAAATAGGATGCGGCGTCCAAAAAAGATCTCCTAACATTGATGCCAATCAACTTACTTTTATGGTAATTAATTCCAAGACCCGATACTATTTCAAACGCCTTTAGAACCATTTTGATGGCCCAAAGATGTTTCCATGTTCCCTCCCCCACAATCATAGTATCATCCGCAAATTGAAGAAGATCCACATAACAAGCACCCTTAATAGAAAACCTCCCAAAATCTCCTATATCAATGGATTTCCTAATAAGGGCCGTCAATCCCTCCGCCACCAAAACGAAGAGGAAAGGAGATAAAGGATCACCTTGTCTCAATCCTCTAAAAACTCCGAATTCCTTTGTGGGGCTACCGTTCACAAGCACCGACATATTACTATTAAACACCAACAACTCCATCCATCCCATCCATTTCTTCCCGAAGCCCATCCTTTTCATCATGTAACGCAAGAAACTCCAACTCACTTTGTCGTAAGCTTTCTCGAAATCCACTTTAAAAAGCATACACTCTCTACCTTCCTTCCTAGCATAATCAATCACCTCATTAGCCACTAACACTCCATCCAACAATTGTCTACCGGGCACAAAAGCGTTTTAGCAAGGAGAAATGATAGAATTAAGAACCCCTTTAAGTCTTCCCGCCAATAATTTGGCGATAGCTTTGTACAAACATCCCACCAAACAAATAGGCCTATAGTCGTCCAAGGTCAACGGATTTTGCAACTTCGGAATCAAAGTCAAAAAAGAAGATGTGAGCGCCTTTGAAATAACTCCTCCATCAAAGAAATGATTGAAGAATTTAACGAAATCCTCCTTAATGAACGCCCAACAATTCTTAATGAAAAGAAACGTGTAGCCATCCGGGCCCGGACTTTTGTCTATCCCACAATCCCAAATAGCCTCCTTGATTTCACTCTCTTGAAATGGTTTTTCAAGGAACAAACATTCTTCAACGCTAATACTTTTGAGATCTATCCCTTCCAACAAAGGCCTTTCTACCTCCGGTTCGACGAATTTGTTACTAAAATGATTGAAAACCTCCTCCCTAATCTCCTCCACCGATTCCACCATGCCCCCCTCCGAGAGGAGAGGACCTAAATGATTAAACCTTCTTTTTTCTTTCATCACCTTGTGAAAGAAACTACTATTCGCATCTCCCTCTTTCATCCATCTCACCTTTGATTTTTGGATTAGCATGTTCTCCTTAATTCTCATATTCCTCCATATTCTACTAGACGCCTCTTTCCTCTTTTCCACCAACTCCCTACGCAATTCTTCGGACACATCTTCCAACCTACTATCCACCATATTTAATTCCCTAACTCCCTCTTCGACTTCCAAATCAATCCTTCCAAACACTTCTATATTCCACCTCCTAAGCTTCTCCTTTAAAAGTCTAAGTTTTTCCTTTAACACATAATCACCTCTCCCTCGAACATTCATAGATTTCCACTCTTTCTCCACAAAAGGCAAGAAAGAATCAAAAGAAAACCATTCATTATTAAATTTGAACGGTTTCGGTCCCCAATTAACATTATCCTTCACTAACCAAACCGGACAATGATCCGAGATATCCCTATCGCCAATAATTTGACCAACCACCCCCCACTTGTTAACAACTTGATACGAGACAAGAAATCGGTCGATTCTACTCATAGATTTATCATCACCGCTATACCAAGAAATTTTTTTTCCTTTGCTCGGAACATCCACCAAATCACTATTAACAATGAACTCCGCAAATAAGTCAATCTCGTTATTATTAATAATAACCGCTCTCCCCTTCCTCTCCCTACTATCCTTAATGGCATTAAAGTCCCCTCCAAAAATCCATTCGCCGTCGGTAAAAGCATTCTTCAATCTCAACAACTCTTGCCACAACAATTTCTTTTTGATAATGTCACACGAAGAATAGACGTTGACCACATAGTAAATATCATTCTTCCATAGGACTTTAATTCCTAAAAAGCCGTCCCCTCTAAAGCTACTAATAACCTCCATATTGATGGGATTCCACAAAATAATCAAACCTCCCGACCTCCCCACAGAGTTGGAAAAAGAATATCCAACCTCACCACCATACCATAAGCTTTTAGCCATCTCCTCCTTAAAGTTGGAAATTTTTGATTCTTGAATCAAAAATAACTCCGCTCCTCCTCTCTTAATCAATTCCTTTATTCTCCTTCTTTTAAGTGCATTCGCACATCCTCTAACATTCAAGGATCCTAAAATCATTGAGGATCCTTTTTAGACTCCCTCCCAGTCACCGATTCCTTAGCCCCCCATTTTTCAGAACTACCACACTTGCTCTCCAAGTCATTTCTACCATCCACATTCACAACCCCCAAAGCCATCATAGCCGCTAACAATTTTCCTCCCATATTACGGTCCAATTGCTCCCACATCCGCCCATTATTCCTACAAATATCCGACTCTTCCGTTTGTTCTCCGTAACACAAAGAACATGAATTAGAAGAATCCGAATGCACCAGACCATTCACGCAAGGCGCGCTACCGACTTGCCCTGAACCAACAGCCCTCTTACCATCACAAATTTTCCGCCCCTGCCCCTTTAATTTTCTTCCAACTCCTCCTTTGCCAACCATTTTCCTAAACCGCAGTTTTTTATTCCCCGTGTTTGGATCTTCACGAACCAAGCTGCAATTTACCACTGAATTAGCAGACCCGGTGCCATTTGCATCACCGGCTGAAAGGACCAGGACCGGCTGCCCTGCTGCTTCAGTAGCGGCAGAAACTGTGCCCAGCATCCTGTCAAAAAGCCCATTAGAGGAAGCAGAAACAGCCCCTGCAACACCCAGGTTACGCTTCAAATCAATGCCACAACAACCTTTATTACATTTTACTAAAACAGCACCAATATCTCCCAAGTTACGGTTCAATCCATCACCATGCCAACCACTGTTAGATTTTGCCAAAACCGCAGCACTGCCCCCATGCCACCCCTCTCCCAGCTTAGAAACAGACTTAGCTACCACAGAATTAGCCCCAAAACCGCTATCAGAATATTGTTCAATGATGTCCTCCGAGTTTACCAATACCGCGCCCTTGTCGCTATTACAATTCACCAAGACAGCAGCATTATCTCCCAATTTATTATTCACACCATCACCACAACAGCCACTGTTATGATTCTCCAACACCGCACCACTTCCACCATACTTCCCCTCGCCCGACTTTGGGACAGACGTATCGACAAAAGGATTAGCCCCAAAACCACTTTCTGAAAGATGTTCTATGATGTCGTCCGAACACTCATCAACCGAATTAATATTCTGCTCCTGCAAATCATTTATCCAGAATTCATCCGAGTCCGATGACTCGGGGCCAGTAATTTGAGTTTTAGAATTACCTGGATTAATCCTCAGAGCGTCATAGATTTCCTCCCTCAAGAACAAAGAAAAAGGCTTCTCGTCTATCACGACCTCCACGGACTCCGGTACTGAGGCGCCAATGTCAACTTTCAGCATTATTCTTGCGAAATCGTTACATGCTTTAGAAGCCGTGTTCGCGTCAATGCTCACAAACGAACCAATGCCCTCAGCTAGCGTCACGAAGAAATCGTCGTCCCAAGCGTGAGCCGGGATTCCGAAAACCTTTATCCACACAGTCCTACTTCCATCTATATCAGTATCCTCCCACTTTCTTATATCACTGAACCAACCTTTCCACCAAGTTTCGCCCTCACCGATTAAGTCCGCAATGAAACCCTCCTCCATTTCTTGAAGCAAACAACGATTACCCCCCAGAGGAGTGACCTTAATAACATACATCCCTTCCAATTCAAATTGAGTTTGAATAGAATAAGCCGAACCCGGAATCAGAACATTTCCGACATACGCTTTAGCCAAACTCGCCTTTGTTTCTGCTTTGGATTTGTAGTTCAGTATGCACTTCTTCTCCTTCAAAATGGAATTCTCGGTTACCTGTGCATAGGACCTGTTGTTCCTTCTGAACCCTCCATAAATCTGATCAGAAGCTTTAACGAACATCCCCTGCTGAGGCTTCGCTGAAACTGAACCTGAACCTTCCCCTGATAAAGGTTTGCCGCTGAAACCTGCCGACTCACCCCTCCGAAACCTTGGAATGTTGGCGTGGATTTTCTTTCCCAGTATGACAATGTTATCTAACCTCACTGCTAACATCCTCACATCCTTCTCTTCGATGAATTTCGCGAAACCGAACCTTTTACCCACCGAATTCCTCCTCGGAGCTATTGCAACTTCTAACACCTTGCCCACACAACCAAATAACTCAAAGAGATCCTTTGCATTGTAGGAATCAGGAAATTCCGAGAAATAAACCGAACACTCCTCCGAGGACTGAACCGGAATGTTAGCGTTTCTCCCCCCGAACGGGAAAGTATCCCATTTAGGTTTCAAAGACCTAAAAGCACCCTTCCTCCTAACCTCCTCCCAACCACCTTGCCGTGGACCGCCGCGCCTGTTGAACATAAAGAAAGAAGAAAGAAGAAGACGGTAGAAGAGAAGCGAAGGGATTCTCACTAGCCTCGACAAGGTCCCTGTTTCGAAAAACAGGAGTTTAAACCAAAATCTTGACTAAGAAAACCCTAAGATCCAGATCCACCGTAGAAGACAGAGAAGCGCGGCCCTCAGAACCCGCGACGGCTCGCCGGAGCATCCACAACCATCGTTACTTGGAGTTTTGGTAATATGATAGAGTTTTGGAGCATACCGGATTTTTGTTGATTTATGTAATTACAATTGAATTTTACTAGTAGAAGAACTTCAAATTATTTGATTAATTGGTCACAAATTTTCTGTATTTTTTTTAGATTGTATAAATATAAAGCTGATATAAGAATAAGGATTCCTTTTATCCTCTTAAAAATTGATATTATGATAATAATAAATTTCCATTTAATTTAATTTGAATGATTTTAAGAATTTTTGCTAAATAATTATATATTTCATAGTTTTTTTTTTTTAAATAAGCAACAAAAGGGATGCTCTACCCAATACAAAACAGAAAATTACTTCTCCACACAAAGAAGAGGAGAAGTATTCAAAGAATAGAAATTACAACAACCAGCTATTTTAAAGTAAGATCTAATCCAACACCAAGACAAAGCGACAATATCCGAATAGACTTCGGTGAAACTAAAGTTGTCTTCCTTGAAGATTATGGCGTTACGTCTCAACCATATACACCAAATTGAAGCCAACCAGATAACCGCCATCACAGATCTCTTAGCCAAACAATTCACCTTATTCAAAATAAAAGGAAAACCTTCTAAATCCTTCAACGACAACTCCGGCCCGTAATTGATTCACACAAGAACCTTCTTCCAAATACTACCTACAATCTCACAATCTCCTAAAAGATGATGTAAAGACTCCTCCTTCATTTTGCAAAAGACACATAATAAATCATTAGAATCCAAAATTCCCCGTTTACACAATATAATTGAAGCATACCACAATAAGCATCTTTCCCTACAACTAATCAAAAAACACATATATCAAACAAACAAAAAAATCACAACAATCTTGAAAAGAAATTGGTCTGTTAGACGGAGAGATTAAAAACGGTAAAAATTAGAAGAATTGATAAGCTTGATTCGATGTTTAATAATAATGAAGTACATCGTGTGTGGGAGTTAGTTAAAACTGGCAGTGATGTCCGTGTTATCATGTATGGACCAAATGATATTGTTTTGATGGTTCTGATCTCTTAGATATGTTGCTATGTTAAGTCTTTTTATTTGTTCACCGTGTTGTTGTTTTAGGTGTGCTTGTGTTCATTTTATTGTAACCGAAAGTTATATTCAATACGAAATTTCATAGTTACAAAAAATAAATTACATATCAAGAGTACATATAATAATTATATTGTGGAGCTTGTTCCAAGATTGGGACATCGTTTCCTTGTGTGTCCGGAATGACAGTATATACCACATAATCTTACCATTTTGTCAGTCAAATCCATTTCGGTTCAAATATGCGTGTTGTTAGGGCGATCCTTTTTACTCCTCACATATTTTTATTGTGCCAAACTGCATCCCATTTATATGTAGGCCAATAATCATCCTTTGCTACCACTGAAAAGCTATTGATGTACCCATTGAATACGTTTATGACTTCGTAAACGACAGTTAGATGATTGAAAGGATCCTGGCGAGCATAAGAACATGCCGCAATGACAATGGAGCAAAGCATACTGAAGGCTTAAAACTTGTCACAGTCTCACCAAAATCTATTTACTCCGACCCAAGAGTATCCCCTTGGCCTCCCGTCATTATGGTTTATTGTCTTGTGTACACTAAAAGTATGATTATGATGGTCAAATATTGTAACGACATGTGTGTTAGCTTTGGCAATTTCCTCCTTCATAAATCTCATACAACTTTCACTGAACATTTGCCCCAGTTTTAATACTGAACTCCATTTTGAGCCTCTAGTCGCGAACAGTGACCCTAACTTAAAATAGTTTGCTTTCACCAGCGCAGTTATCGATAGGTTTCTGATGCCTTTGAACATAGTTATTGATTCCACAAGATTTGTTGTCATGTGGCCCCATCGTTGACCATTGTCAAATGTCCTAGTCAATTTCTTCACTGGAATATTATCGATATACGTTAACGCATCTGCATTTTTCAATCTGATCTCATTGTAGTAGTGTTGGAATGATGGTTGAGTTAACGCATATTGCAGTTACACCAAGTTAACTTTTTTCCAAAGCGTCTTGTCTGCGATCTCCCGCATGAATTTTTGTGCAATATGTCTAATGCATTAGACATGCATAGAAGGAGAATCTTGTCAACCATTATCAGGGTTATTGTATGTACTCTCAATAAATGTGTGTCTGTCTAAAATTAAACAGAAATTGGATTGTGGAGCAATGTGTATTTAGAGATTCTTGAGAAAGAAACGTTAGCCACCAACAGTCTCACATTCAACCAGAGTGAAGGAAATTAGAAATATATTACTATTGTCATCTTGTGCCACTGTCATGAGTAACGTTCCTATATATTTCTCGTACAACCATGTTCCATCAATTTAAATAATAGATTTGCAGAACGCAAAACCTTTGATTAATTGTTGATACGTCCAGAAGATTTGATGGAATATTCTAATTCCACTAACACAAGTTCTGTCTGGCGTAAATGTCAGTAGTGTCTCCAAAATTACAATAGTTCTCGAAGCATATGTCTTGAGTGCCACCAAATATTGTGGAAGTTCTTTGTACGAATCCTCTGATTTTCGTATACTCATTCAACAGACTTAATCTTTGCTATCCATGTCTTCTTGTATGAGGGAGTATAATTATATCATGTAAAGTTATGGAAAATTATTGTACCCACCTTCAATGAACATTGAAGGATCCATGACTAGAACAGATTGTAATAGTATGGAAATCTTGCCTCTCGTTATATCATCTGGAGTGCCAGATAACTTGCCTCTCGTGTCTCGTCATATCATCTGGAGCTACATGTTTGTAGGTATGCAGCATCTATGCAGTGCTAGTTTAACTTTGTTCATTCAGAAGGAATTCCTCTGAAGCCAAATTGTAATAGTAGAGATGTGGAAAATCCACCGAATCTGTGTACATTATGTAAAGCCTAGAATTCTCTTCCTGCAATGAAAAGATGAATATGCTGATTTTCAAGTGTCTTCAGATGGCTTTGCTGCTAGTTTTCTCTGGAAGATATACCATAGCAGAAAAGATAACACAAGATATGCTCAATGTTGTAGAAGAAGTCCAATGCGCCAGCGAGTTTTGACGATCGCATCAAATGGTATGATTCATCACTAAAATTAGTATCAGGCACTGTAGAGATGCTGCATACCTACAAACATGTAGCTCATGGATTCTCCACAAGCCTGACATCTGAAGAAGCAGAATTACTTACAAAGTAACTGGAAATTCTTTAGATTATCCCTGAAGTTAGGTACGATCTTCACACAACCCGAACACCGGAGTTCCTTGTATTGGAGAAAACAACAGCTTTTCTAGTTTCTCCTGGAAAACAAAGTGAGATGATTGTTGGAGTAATAGACACGGGTAATTTGCAGTTTTCAGCCATTAGCTAATCAATTCTTTGGACGGTAACTAGTCTTTGATTTTTTTTTAATAGGCAGTTCATATAAGAACTCGCACTAGGAGTACAACCCTTACAACACAAACTCTACAAAGAGTTAAAACAAACCAAGGGACGTTTGTACATTATGTATGATAGTCTTTGATGTTATGGATCACAATTAGATTCCCATATATACTTGAAGAAGACAACCTTGTGTGGATGGTCACGTGTTTTACTCATAATATCATTGTCATAAACAAATTAGAACTTAATCATACTTTCACATCGTGCATCATTCTAACCTACACATAGATTTTTTAAATGACATAAAACTTTCATGAATATTTCCTGCTATCATGTTGAATAGAAGTTGAATATATTATCAAAAGAAACAAATTTGAAGTAAATGCAAAACATTAAACACTTACATGAAGATCATTATCATCTACCATAAAATCTATGTGACTGGTATTTAAGGGATAACGGAGATTTAGTTCTTCTAGTAAAGGAAAACAATCGGCTATCAAGAATAGATCCTTCATGTTGAAATCACTCATTCCGTAAATTATTAGCGGTGCGATTGGATAATATCATCATTGGTAGTAGGAAAATTCATGTCAATTTGCCGAGGTTCAAAAGAGGTTTTCATCGGGAGGCCAGGTTTTTTGAGAGGACTGTGAGGGGTTTTCACGGTGTCTCCCAGGACAGGGTTGCTCCGTCCGGTGGGGGTGTTGCTACGAATGCTTTCCGGAGAAACCAATCTTTTGCGGATGTGGTGGGTTCTGGTCAGGTGGTCAGGAACTCGAAAAGGGAGGATAACATTTCTTTAGTGTTCCAATCCTCCGCTGAATCTAAAAGTAGAATGGCCAAAGCTTATGTGGGTAGAGTGTGTATCCCGGGTTCGGCTCGCAGTATTCAAACTAACTTTGAAATGGAAGGCGTTTTCGCGATTAAGGTGTCACCCATGGGCAGTGATTTATGTCTATTGGAGGAAAATGAGGAAGGTTTTATTGAGGACTTGATTGGCGAAGGAGAAGTGTGGTGGAAGAGTTGGTTTTCGGAGATTAAAAAGTGGGAGGTTAGTTCGGTGGATATGAACAGGGATGTTTGGATCAGGGTGTTCGGAGTTCCTCTCCACGCTTGGTGTTCTGATTTTTTCGTAGCCTTGGTCGAACGTTGGGGAAGATTCATCTGCCTAGACGATACTACTGCTAAAGGCGAAGAGTTTGCGGTAGCGAGAATTCTGTTGAATATGCCGATAGCTTGTATCATTCCCGATTCGGTTACCATTAAAGTTGATGGTTTGGACTTTAAATTGTTTATTAAAGAAGATGCTCAGGGTCAGTTTAGAGTTTTTTCTAAGAATACGGTAGATACGTCGTTAGCGAGTAGTTCTACTGAATCAGCAGCAGGTTGGTGGCATAATCAAGATGGAAAGGATGGTAGTCCGCAGGACAGTTTCGATCAATTATCAGATAAATTGTCCGAGGACAGAACGGTTAGAGATGTCGACGTTAAGCTGGCTGGCTCGGACACGATTGAGAATTCAAATCCGGTTCTGTCAGCGGTTAGAATTTCCACCAGGGGCAAGAATATCGAACAGGGCAAGGAGGCTGTGATAGGGAGGTTTGACGCAGCACTCAATAATGTTAGGAACAGCGACGACATTTCAGCTTGGGATGCCCAGTCTGTGGGGATTTCCATTCCTCTGTGCAGGCAATCTGGTGCCACTAGGATGAGTGAAGCGGAACCCAAGTTGAGGCTTGCTGTTCAGAGTGAGGGTTTGAATTTCTCGGGCTCTGGAAATTCGTTATCTGTCGGGATGAATGCAACACACAGTGAGGCAGCAGGCAAGGTTGTTTCTCGGGTTGGTGGAGGACAGATTTTTTCAGGACCAATTATGCAGCCAGTTTTGTTGGATAGCGAGTTTAAGAATTCTGAGTCGACTCATTCTCGGGTCTGTTGCTCATTGGATCATGGGGCTGTTAATTCCGTAAGGAAGAAAGTTAAATACAGATTTTTGGATGAAGTGGGAAAGTACTCCAGAGGCGGTAAGGTTGGCGGTAAGGCAGGGGGGCGGAAAGTGGCGTGTTCCAGTAGGAGCCGGAGTCGGGGAAAAGAAAAAAATACAGCTGCTGCCCCTCTTTGTGTGGTTTACGAAGGAGAGAGTTGTGGTGTATCTTCTTTGTGTTACGGTAATCAACAGGAAGAGTCGGACATTTGTAGGAACAATGATAGACAATGGGATTTTCTCAAAAAGGATGTTGGGAATAAACTTTTGGAGGCAATTGTGGCTTTGGGGGTGGTTGATGCGAAAGGGAGGAGTAATCTTGTTAGGCGGATTGGGGAATTGGGAAGGGGAAGAGAGATATCTAAGGTAACAAGGAAGGAGCTTAATGAAGTGGTTCAATGATTATCGGTTCTTTGAACATTAGAGGGGGAGCAAATGCGCTCAAAAGGAGGAGAATTAGCTCGTTGATCATCAAAGGTAATGCGGATATTTTTCTTTTGCAAGAAACTAAGATTTCTAATATGAAAGAGGCTTTAGCCAATAGTTTATGGAGACACCCGGATATTGGTTTTTCTTTCTCTAATTCGGAGGGTCGATCGGGTGGTTTGATTACGCTTTGGAAGAATAGCAAAATGGATGTTCTCTTTAGTTTCAAGGGGGATGGATTTTTGGGGTTGAAAGTATGTTGGAAGGAGGATCTTTATTATGTGGTGAATGTCTACTCTTCTTGTGATTTGTCTAAGAAGAAAGCCTTATGGGATAGATTATTAGATTTGATGGAAACATATTCCGATGGGGAATGGATTATTGGTGGGGATTTTAATGCTATCAAGAATAATAGAGAAAGAAAAGGGAGAGCGGGAGTGAGTTACATAAAGGAGACGGAGCTTTTTGCGGATTTCATTCTTAAGAGTGGTTTGGTTGATACTCCGTGCAAAGGGAAGAAATTTTCGTGGTATAGTGGAGACGGCAAGTCCATGAGTAGGATTGATCGTTTCTTAGTATCAAACATTGTGGTTAATCGGTGGGATGTTATTGGTCAAAGGATTGGTGATAGAGATATCTCGGATCATTGTCCTATTTGGATTATGACGGATAAATACAATTGGGGACCGAAACCGTTCAAATTCAACAATGAATGGTTTTCTTTTGATGAGTTTATTCCTTTTGTGGAAGGGGAGTGGAAGTCTTTGAAGGTGGAAGGAAGGGCCGATTTTATTTTGAAAGAAAAGCTTAGGCTTTTAAAAGACAAGCTCAAAAGGTGGAATAAAGAGGTTTTCGGGAAAATTGATTTGGAAATAGACAAAGGCGTGTCCGAAATCAACAAAGGAGATGAAAGGTTAGCGGCTTCTCATTTTGATTCTTCTTCTTTTTCTTTGGAAGAGAATGTGGAGGCTAGAAAAGAGGCGAGTAGTTGTTTTTGGCGGAATTTGAGGATTAAAGAGAACATGCTTCTTCAAAAATCCAACTTGAAATGGCTTAAAGAAGGAGATGATAATAGTGGTCTCTTCCATAAGGTGATGAAGAGTAAAAGAAGACATAATCATATCGGTCCGATTCTTGCTTCCGGTTGTTTGGTGGACTCGGTGGAGGAGGTTAGGGAGGAGGTTTTCAAACACTTTGGGAACAAGTTCTTTGAATCCGATGAGGTTAGACCGGTTTTAGATGGTATTTCTTTTAAATCTATAAGTGATGAGGAGGCGGGGGAAATAGAGAAACCTTTCGATGAAAGTGAAATAAAGAAGGCGGTGTGGGAGTGTGGTGATGCTAAGAGCCCGGGGCCGGATGGATACTCTTTTCTTTTCATTAAGAAATGTTGGAGCTTTATTAAATAAGATTTTGTCAATTTCTTTAACTATTTCTTTCATGGCAAGCCTATCTCTAAGGCTATCACCTCCTCTTTTTTATCTTTAATTCTGAAGTCTAACAATCCCATTGGTTTAGATGATTACCGCCCTATTTGCCTTGTTGGTTGCATCTATAAAGCGGCGGCGAAGTTATTGGCGGGAAGATTAAAAGGGGTGTTGAATTCTATTATATCTCCTTGTCAAAGCGCTTTTGTTCCCGGTAGGCTTTTGTTGGATGGGGTGGTGGTGGCAAACGAGGTGGTGGATTATGCGAGAAAGGAAGAAAAGGAGTGCATTTTATTCAAAGTGGACTTCGAAAAAGCTTATGATAAGGTTAGTTGGAACTTTTTGAGATACATGTTAATTAAGATGGGCTTTGGTGATAAATGGTTGAAATGGATGGAATTGCTCGTTTTTAATAGTAACATGTCGGTGCTTGTGAATGGTAGTCCAACTAAGGAGTTTGTGGTGAAGAGAGGTTTAAGACAAGGAGACCCTTTATCTCCTTTTCTTTACGTTATTGTGGCGGAAGGATTGGCGGGGCTTGTTAGAAAATCCATTGAGATGGGGGATTTTCAAAGCATTCATATTAATGGTTCTTGTTCGGTGGATATGCTTCAATTCGCGGACGACACTTTAATTGTTGGAGAGAGCAATTGGAAGCATGTGTGAGCGATAAGAGCGGTTCTACGGGCTTTCGAACTTGTTTCGGGTCTTGGAATTAATTATCATAAAAGCAAGTTGATCGGTATAAATTCCAATCCGCATTTTTTGGAGGCGGTTTCTCACTTTTTCTCATGCAAATTGGAAGATAGCAACTTTTATTTCCTTGGGGTCCCCATTGGTTTTAATTCGAGGAAAGAAGCGACTTGGAATCCTCTTTTGGCAAAGATAAAGAAACGGTTGGAAGGTTGGTCGAATCGGTTTCTTAATTTGGGTGGTAGGATAACGCTTCTAAAATCCGTGTTAAGTTCTCTTGCCATTTTCACCTTGTCTTTTTACAAAATTCCGAGAAAGGTGGCCATGAAGATCACTAGCATTCAAAGCAAATTTTTATGGGGAGGTGTGGAGGAAAAAAGAAGAATTCATTGGGTTAAGTGGGATGATATCACTCTTCCTATGCATAAAGGGGGTCTTGGAGTTAAAAATATTAATTTGTTTAATATGGCTCTTCTCAACAAGTGGAGATGGCGGATTATTCAAGGTCAAGATTCCTTGTGGTATAAAATCTTGCTCTCGCGGTAAGGAGATGTTTCCACCAAAGTCTGTGGAGGAGGAGGATGTATTGAAAAATCTTCAAAAGCTTCTTGTTGGTGGAAAGATTTATTAAAAATTATTTTTTCTTCTTCCCGTGATCCCTTTGTTGATTCTTGTAGGTTTTCCGTCCATAATGGTTTTTCTACCCCTTTTTGGGAAGCTAGTTGGTTGAACGAGAACTCCTTGAAAGAATCGTTCCCGGAATTATATGAGATTTCTCGGTTAAAGTTCGTTTCGGTGGCGGCCATGGGTGGTTGGAAGGAGGGATTGTGGGCTTGGGGAGATTTCGGCTTGTCGGAGCGGGAAGTGGGAGAGTTATGTTTGGAGGCGGATTATGCGGATTTGGTTGGGCGGTTGGAGGGATTTCTTGGTTGGAAGGAGGGAAGGGATTCCGTTGAGTGGAACTATTCCGAGGAGAAGGTTTTTACGGTCGCTTCTTGCTACAATTTCTATAACAATATTCGCCTTCCTTACGGTCCCCCCATAAGAAATGAAGAAGCTTTTGGGTTGTTGTGGAAATTGGAAGTTCCGTTTAAAATCAAGGCTTTCGGGTGGAGACTTTTCCTTGGTAGGCTTCCGACGAAAGATTTGTTGAAGACTCGAGGTATCTCTATTCCTTTAGATGATTTAAAGTGCTCTTTTTGTGATAATAGTTTGGAATCTAGTTCTCATTTATTTTTTAGTTGTTTGGTGGTGAAAAATATTTGGAGTGAGATAGCTTATTGGGTTGGTAAAGGGGATGGAGTAGAAGTCGAGTGTTTGTCGAATTTTATGGATTGGCACTTGTTTTTCGGTAGCAAAAAAGTTAAAGTTAGGAAGTTGGGCGTGGTTTGGCTTGCAACCACTTGGATTATTTGGTTGGTGAGGAATGGAGCTTGTTTTCGGAAGGAAGCTTGGAATGTGAATAATACCGTATGGAATGTTAAGCATTTGGTCTGGAGGTGGTCTTTTTGCGGGAAAATTACTCACCCCAATTATTCTTTCTACGAGTTTTGCAAGGATCCCTTGCATTTTTTGTCGTAGTTGTAATTGGTTTGTAATTCTCTTTTTGTCGGGTAATCCCCGCTCTCTTCGTGTAATCAGGTTTGAGAACCCTTAGTTCTCCGTTTATTAATATATCTTGCTTACACAAAAAAAAAAAACTCATTCCATAAATATTTGAGAGATGTCAAATTTTTCATAGTTTTGGATTTTTTACATAACCGCAACCTGCCATTCTAAAACTATCATGATTTAGTGGCGGTTATAAAGTTGTTTTGCTAGCCTTTTTATTTTGAAAGGCATAGGTAGATTGCTCCAACTATAGTTTTGATTTTATATATTATATTTTTAATTTTAAAAACTTTATGCTTTTAAATTGCGGTTGCGGTCTCTGATGCAGTTGTGATTGTAGGTGTTGCGATTGTGGACATTACGGTTATTACGATGTGTGTTTCAGCCGTTGTAACATGAATTTTTATTGCGGAATTTTTATTGCAAAGTGTTTGAAAGACAATGTTAAAAAATAGTTAGTGTTAAGGCTTTTCATTGTAAATTAAATCTTGGAGTCCTGAAACTTTGAGATTTTATGAAAATATTTGAATAAATATGGATGAAATTGTGCGGTTTAGTTTATAATGCGGCTAGACGCGTGATATTAAATCACACTGTAATTGCGGTCCGATGCGGTTGTGGAGGCTACCACATCCGCAATATTACGGCCGAAATTGCAGTTGTGCAGCGCAATTTAAAACCATTTTATAAGCCACCAAAGATAGTAATTTAAGAGAGTAGCAAGATGTAAAGAGCCTTATTATGGGGTGGAGATGAAGAGAGGAAGAGGATCAATTGGGTTAGCTGCACTAAGGTTTGAAAGGCTAAGAAATATGGAGGGCTAGGTAGGGATGTCAACGGGGCAGATATTGTTCGGAGGATGCTTCTCCACTCCCCGCCCCGCCCCTAAATTTAGTCCCCATCCCCATCCCCAATCCCCGCCACGGGGGAATATTTCCCTCCATCCCCATCCCCACAGATCCCCACGGATATCCACGGAGATCGAATTTTAAGAAAATTTCTACACTTTTTGATCAAAACTATGACACTAGTATTTTGTTTTTTTTTACCGTATTTTTTAAAACACATATTTGCGTCTTTATTTTATAAAAAAAATCAAAATACATCTTGCATCAATAATAAATAAAAAAAAGCAAAAGAACTTGATGTTGCTAATCGTGCTTCCACTAATTTACTACCACAATACCGATGTCATCCAGCGCAAGTGGTTGATTATGTGTGACAAATCTATAACTTCTAATGACTCTTCATTTTCTAATACATTGTAAAATTATATAATTATATAATATATAAAATATATAAATTAACATATATCTTCGGAGTCGGGGAATCCACGGGGACGGAGGATACTTTCCCAATCCCCGCCCCAAAGTGTTATCGGGGGAACTTTTCCCTCCATCCCCATCCCCACGGGGAAAAAAATCCCCAACTTCGGATATCCGCACAGATATTCCCCACAGGGATCCCCATTAACAGATGCAATTGACATCCCTAGGGCTAGGTATCAAGCATACTGAATGGTTTAATCTTACATTATTGAGTAAGTGCACTAAGGGATTGTTATCTTATAGGTATGGTGACATCGAAAGTAAGGTTCTTGAAGGTAGCGACTGCAATTTAAAAACATGTATTATACTTGCAAAACAAACTTCATTAAAAAACAATATGCATACAAAACAAAAATATTGCAAGAACAACCAAATTGAGAAATTCAACTACAAATATATTATGTCACTACTATAGTATTTCCCAAATCCCCAAGAAATCCGCATGTTGATATCTTGAAGAAGCTTGCAGTAGTGGAAGAGAAAGCCAACACTTATGTAATTACCAGATGACAATGATGGATCATTATCATCTACCAAAAAATCTATGTTACTAGTAGCAAAGGATAACTGAGATTGAGTTCTTGGAGTAAAGGAAAACAATCAGCGATCAAGAATAGATCCTTCTAGAGGAGATGACTCATTCTGTAAAAAGTGAACAAATAAAGGAACGTGGAGATTAGGGTTAGAATAGCTTGACTTCTTTTAAGGTTTTGCATTGGAAAGAGAGGTTGAAGGAAGTGAGGTTAGGGAAGCGGTGGAAGAGGCGAGGAAGGTAAGGGATTGTTTCCTCGGTGATTGTCACAGAGAATCGGAGACGGTTGGTGATGGAGAGAAACTGCTTTGAGACGACAGAGAGTGACTTTAAAGTGTGGCGGTGTCCCTTGAGGGATTTGAAGATGGACTCCAATAATTCCTCTGGTAAATATGAACATACTTCCTCTGCCGCCATTCTTTTTGGTACATTGGATTTGGATGCTGGTGCCGCCACCGCCGCCATTGTTTCAAGTAACGAGTCTGTTTATCTCGATTCATTCATACTCTCTTTCTTTATATATGTTACCCTTATTAGCTCCCTCTTCATGCGCTGCATATTACATGACCTTTTTTTAAGTAAAACACTGCTATGCTAGGCCCAACAAAAAAGAATTGTAACCCTATTTTATTAAGTTTTTATTTTATTTTATTTTATTCATATTTAAATTATTTGTTTTTTATTTATTTAAAAATATATATGATTGGTACATAGAATTGAAATTGTATTGATTTTTTTTATTCTTTTAATTTTGTTTTATTTTTACATGAATCCTTATGCATAGTTTATGGATTTTTTATTTATCTTAGCCAACAAGTCCTTAAAAAGCAAATAAATTTAGTAATAATATTTGCATACATTTTAATTATTGAAACTGTTATTTTTAATATTTTAAAATTGGTGATCATTTTTTTCATCATGAGTAGAAGATGAATGAGAGAAATAAGGTTTTCAGGTGTGGTAGTCCGTGCTTATGGTACCATAAAGCGGAATGGGCCTACGAAATTACCACTCTAACAATTAAGTCAATGAATTATTTGATAAGATATTCAAGAGTGGGAACGTGCGAATTGTAACTTCTAATGTTTTACAAGTTGAGCTCGACGCATTGCACTAGGTTTGACAGTGATGATGCCACTTTCTCTTAGGGTACTCGAGTGTTTGAACAGGTTGATGTGAGATCATGAGTGTTGGTGGTGTTACTGTGCTTCGGTAGTTGCTATAGTGGATCATGTGGCTGTTGGTCGAGGGATATATAAGGGATGCAATTATGACTTTTCTCTTTTTGCCACTTATGAGACTCGAGAGCTCTTCCACTATTTTGATTTGGTTTTCAATCATCACAATCTCCATTGATGGCTTGTCAGGAATACATGAGTCAATCACCAGAGGATGCACTATTTATTCATCTCTTATTCTTTTGCATTGCACATTTCTCTTTCAAAGTGCGAGTATGAGAATGTTCTCTCAAAATCATCACGAATTCTAGAAGGCTAACCTTCTCCTCCAACATCGCTCTGATTCCTTCACCACTCAACAACAAGTAATGGGATTCATCCAATAATTTTCCAATTGAACCCTTGTGAGAATTCACACCTAATAAGATTTAGAAGCCTTTAAATAGTACACACCTTAGATTCAGATTTTGTAAAATGATTTTTTCCTGCTATCATGTAAAATAACAGTTGAGTTTAAACAAAAGAAACAAATTTAAGTAAATTCAAAACATATTATAAAGATGAGTTTAAACACATACATGAATTGACTTATGAATTTGTTCTAATATGAGAAACTGTATGTATTTAGCGAAGCATAATTGTTAGAACAAATGAAGTCATTATAGAAACTGTATCTATTTAATATAGCAGAGAAAAAAGAGGATGGCTGCAAACAGATGGATCAGCTTCCAAGCTTTTTTACAGATTCCGGTTCTGGACAGCAGGGAGGAAGACGGGTTCAATTGGATGCTGAACCGTGACGGTCTTTTTACTGTCGGCAGCTTATCCAATTTGGAGGCGGATCGAAAGGAGTTGGCTTGGCCGGCCGTTACAGTAAGACATATGAATGTCGTTTGGAAATTATGTTTACCATTCGGATAAGGGTGTTCGCTTGGAGATTATTTTCGAACAAACTGCCGGTGAAAGATCTACTGCTTATTAGGAATGTTCAGAATTTAAATTCGGTTGATTGTGTGTTTTGCCTAGCCCATGAGGAGAATATGCGCCATTTGTTTTTTGAATGTGTCGTCACTAGAAGAATTTGGAGTAGTATCTTGTGTTGGATAGGGGTTGATTCGAAAATGTCCTTAGAAGAGTTTTTGGACTTTGGTTATATTCAAGACAAGGTAAAGGATGCAAATAGCAAAATCAAAACTAACACAATATGGGTGGCAACCATTTGAAGTATTTGGCTCATGCGAAACGCGATCATTTTTGAGAACAAGTCTTATTGCTATGATGTGGTGATTTCAAATGTAATTTTTCTTTCTTGGAGATGGATGACTTGAAGTCACTCTTTGTATCAAAATAGCTTCTACGATTGGTACAAATTACCGCTTCCTTGTAACCACTCGGTTTAGAGATTTTGTTTTGTAAGGATTGCACCCCTAGTGCGATATCTTATAAATTCCTTATTGAAAAAAAAAAAAAAAGCAATTCAAAAGATGATCAAAGAGTCTTGGCCTAACACATATAAACATCCTCTATGATGTTTATATCAGAATTTATGTAGTAAAAACATATCCATACAAAAGAAAAACATTGCAAGAACAACCAAAATGATAACAAAACTGTAATCCAACTATAAATATATTCTACGACTAGGCCAATATTTCCGGTCCTTGAGTGTGATCTCTTGAAGAAGCCTGCAATTCTGGCGGAGAAAGTCAATAAATTGATTATTGATGTTATTACCAGATAAGTTAATCTTGCGGAGTTTGGGAAGTGCCAATAATGGATCATTATCCTCTAGCATAAAATCTTGGTTACTACAAGTCAAAGGATAACTGAGATTGAGTTCTTCTAGTAAAGGAAAACAATTGGCGATCAAGAACAAATCCTTCTTGTCGTAATTAAGCAAATTGTCAAAAGTGAGAGATCTCAAATTTTTCATAGTTTTGGACAGAGCTATCAACCCACTTGCAGGAATGGTGTAGACACCGTCGGAGAGATTGAGGGATTTGATGTCCAAAGGGAAAGTGGAGATTAGGGTTAGAAGTTCGTTGACTTGTTCTAGGGTTTTGGATAGGAGGATGAGGTTGAGGGAGGTGAGGTTAGGGAAGCGGTGGAAGAGGCGAGGAAGGTAAGGGATGGTTTCATCGGTGATTGTGACGGAGAATCGGAGGCGGTTGGTGATGGAGAGAAACTGTTTGGAGAATACGGAGAGAGACTTCAAAGTGCGGCGGTCGCAGTTGAGGGATTTGAAGATGCACTCCCATACATGGTTTTAAATTGCGGTTGCGAATGCATTTGCGGTTGTTGCGATTGCGGCCATTGCGGTTGCTGCGATGCGCATTACCGCAAATTTAAATTAGAAAATATTTGAAATACACCATTAAAAAACATTTAGTGTTAATATTTTACATTACAAATAACATGTAAATTGAGTTTATGGGTTCTCAAATGTAGAGTTAGGATGAAAATATGTGAAGAAACATGAGTGAAGGTGTTTGATGCGAATTCGAGTGTTGTTGGACGTGTGATTTCAAATCACACCGCAATTGCGGTCTGATGCCGATGCGGAGGCTGCAATTGCTGTTGCGGAACGCAATTTAAAACCATGCTCCCATAAGTCATCTGGTAAATGTGAACATATTTCTTCTGCTTCGGCCATTGTTACAGAATAACGAGTCTGATTCATTCACTATCTAGGCCCATCAATCAATATCTCGTGATTGTAGGAGTATCACTGTAAATATGGCGTTTTGTTTTCTTTGTTTCCATGTATAACTAATATGGCATTTAATTTTGTTTTTTCTCGTTTCTAGGTATAACTAATAGGCATTTAATTTTGCACCGGTGTCAAATATTAACAAATATGATTAATAAATATATACAATATGATTAAGAAAAGTAATTCGGTGTTGACGTGAACTTTAAGCTGATCAAGCACAAACTATTACCATTGCAAATAAATAGAGCAAGTTAGAATAAAAACATGAAATGTTAATAGATAGTTGCAGGTTTGGGTATATACACAGGTTCACTCCATACACCATTTTAAGAATGCCAACTATGATGTTTGTATGATAATATAAACATCATTATGTGCCCTTCAGGGTTTGTGCCATATGGGGGGTCATCATGTGTGCCCTTCGGGGTTTTTCGCCCTTCGGAATCATCATGTGCCCTCCAAAGTTTGCATCTTCTTGGGTCCACTTGCACCTTCCAGCGGGTCAGTTTTCAGAGTATTGTTGTTGGAAATCTAAGGGGTATCCTAACTCCTTGAGGGATATTATCAGTCAGAATCATAGAGGAGCAAGTCACTTACAAAGTCAGGTTGCCCAAAAAAGAAAAATCAACAAGAGGGCGTCTCCAACAACTAAGTCAATAAATAAATTATTTAACAAATAATTCGAGAGTGGACCTATAAGATTAGCACTCCAACAACTAAGTCAATAAATTATTTAACAAATAATTTGAGAGTGGAAATTAAAATGTGTACCTAAACAAGTCACATGTTAAGTTTATATAGGTTGAGCGGTTAAAATCGCTTCTATTTAACTCAAAATGTTGTGCATATGGAAGTGAACCTTCTAGTTTTCATGAATCACTATTTCTTGGTGACCTCAGACCCCTGAAGCACATTATATCTTCAGCAAAGTCCCAGAAGAAGACCTTTCCTTGTTTGAGACCCTTGGTACGGAACTGGTGAAATGCCATGACATGATTTGGAGATGCTCAACCCAAACCATTTCAATCTGGAACTGAAGACTTAAGCCTTCTTATCTGACTCTTTGACTCTAGAGGAAGAAGAGTTGAAGGAATACTTGGTAGAATTTTGGGAGAAACTAGGCTATAAAGAGAGAGTTGGCCCTTCAAATGTTCCGCCTACCTAGTAGAAGTACACAAGGGAAACCGCAGTAGTCACATCGACAGAAAATCCCTCGCCCACAAGTTGTCAAGGGAGAGATATTATTAGCCTACTTTAATGAAGGATAGCATTGTCGTTGTCAATAAATGTGATCATTATCGCGGATGCAGTTGTCTCCGCAATCACATCGGATCACAATTACAGTAAAAGTATGCCTCCGACTTATTAGGAACCATATCAGACAATTTCAATTATGAATACATGATTCATCCCTTCAACCACTTTCACAATCACATGATTCGGCCCTTTCTTAATAAAGGACATAAAGGAATTTGAACTTCTTAAAACAATGTAACTATAGTAAAACTAAAAAAATATGCTGAGAATATATACATATACAAAAAAATTCATTAAAAATCAATATGCATACAAAACAAAATCATTGCAAGAACAACCAAATTGAGAAAGAAATTGTAATTCAACTACAACTATATATCGCAACTCCCCTCCTCCGGTCCTTGATCACTTTAAGAAGCTTGCAGTTGTGGAAGAGAAACTCAATAAATTGGACACTGATTATATTACGAGATAGGTTAGTCTGAAATGTCAATAATGGACCAATATCATCGGCCATAACGTCGAGGGAGGTGAGGTTAGGGAAGCGCTGGAAGAGGCGAGGAAGGTGAGGGATGGTTTTACCGGTGATTTCGAAGGAGAATTTGAGACGGTTGGTGATGGAGAGAAACTGTTTGGAAACGACGGAGAGAGACTTGAAAGTGCGGCAGTGGCCGTTGAGGGATTTGAAGATGCACTCCCATAGTTCTTCTGGTAAATGTGAACATACTTCTTCTTCTGCTGCCATTGTTTTCCGTACATTGGATTTGGATGCTGGTGCTGCCGCCGCCATTGTTACAGAGAAAAGTGTTTATAGGGATTCATTCGCTCTCTCATTATATATATGTTACGCTTATTTAAGTAAAACACTACTAGGCCCAACAAAAAAAGAATTGTAACCCTATTTTATAGTTTTTTTGATTTTCTTCTTTTTAAAATTAGTTTTTCTAATTTAAATGTATTTGTGATTGATGCCTAGAATTGAAATCGTATCGATTTTTTTATTCTTTTTATTTTTACGTAAATCTTTTGAGATTTTTTATTTATTTTCTCTGATAAATTCTTTAAGAGTAAGTAAATTGAGTTATAAATGTTTACATACATTTTGATTATTGAAACTGTTAATTTTTAAGTTTGAAAATTCGTAATCATTTGTGATTTGTTTTGGAATCGAGAATAGAAGATGAATGAGAAAAATAACGTTTTCAGGTAAGGTAGTCCGTGTTTTTGGTACGGCGAAGCGGAGTGGACCTACAAGGTTGGCACTCCAACAACTAAGTCAATGAATTATTTAACAAGCAATTCCAGAGTGGGAAATGGAATGTGTACCTAAACAAGTCGCATGCTAAGTTTATATAGGTTGAGCGGTTAAAATCGTTTCTATTTAATCCAACATGTTGTGCATATGGTAGTGAACCTTCTAGCTTTTATGGAGCACTAATTCTTGGTGACCCCTCAGACCCCTGAAGCACATTCTATATTCAGCAAAGTCCAAGAAAAAGACTTCTCCTTGTCCGAGACCCCTGGTACGGAGCTGGTGAAATGCCATGGTGTATAAAAATTGTGTTGAGTATCATGAAATGAATGATAATGTATGAGTTGCTTAAATGTTCATTGACCTGTTCTAAGTGATGTTAAGATTATATTGATATTCAGATGTTTATAATTGTGTTGCTTGCCATGAATTAGAAGGAAATTGGTGAAACGCTTAAGAATATTCATAATGATGGTGTCAAATTATTACTAGTACTGTTGATTCCAGCCAGTTGAAAATGATTTGGATATATTTGTTAATGTTTATGCACAACAGATTAAGACTTTACGAGATTGCAAGGGATTTTTGCAAGGAAGTTAAGGCATATGTGATGGTCATAAATAACAATCCCACGCAGTTCATCCATCAAGACCTGGCCACCGAAGCACAACTATTGATAGTCTTGATTTTGCATGATCTAATACCCAAGAGTCACATCTTCAGCATCACAATGAAAAAGGTCAAGTTGATAGTGGTCATCATCAAAGACGTAGAACTAGATTAGGTCAGGTTGATTTCTGTTCTGGACTGGCACTCGGCCCAGAACACAGTCGAAGGCCCAGTCCAATGCTACCTGGTGAAAGGCCCAACGAGACGCCTGCTCGGAGGAACCATAGCCTAACCCACTGTCAGGCAGAGACTGATCCAACACGCCTGACAGACAAGCTCAGTAAGGAACTAGGAATGGTGGATTTGAAACGTACATGGTGGGGAATGCTCTTCGACGTAGTAGAACGGAAGGGGGAACTTGCAAGATTAGCACCCCAACGCATAAGCCAACGTACCAGTAGAGTAGTCGTGGATACACATTATATATGGAAGACGGTTAGAACCACCTCATATTTCCTGACATGGAATCCGGGGGATTTGTTAGATCATATCTAATGGTGGGTAGTTGTCTGTGGAGTGGATCAAGTATGAGTCTAATAGTTGTAGTAGGTACATTGAACCCTTAACCCTTTTGTGAATATGCTCTTGGACAAATAATTGGGCCTATAGCCGAGCCGGAATAGTTTCCCCTCCTTTGTGCAAACTGTCTCTATCTTCTTTTCTCTTGCAAACTCCAATTATTTCTCCTCGATTTCTATCAGACGGTCTCCGGTCGGCCAGAAGAGATATACGTGTAGTTGGCACACAGTGTCTCCAACCATGACAGGCTAATATGAAGAAGCAAGTACACAAAGGCAGTGCAGTGGAGAAGGTCTGTGCGGAAGTTGAAGGAGACATTGCCATATTTTAGTAGGTGTCTACAACTATAAACAATTCATGAGATGGAAAGATAAATTAGCTTGTTTCAATCTAATATGAGGCCACTTCAAACTTTGACAGGACAAGTGTTACATTTATTTAACTGTCCACACTGCCACAGAACTACAATCATGACAATGAAAAGTTTTATCTCAATATCAAGAAGCAAGTAAAAGATTGTCAAACGTCATCAAAGAGCTTGGCCTAACACATATCAAAGAGCTCTTGATCACAATTCTAATATATATGAATGAATATTTTCAATGAAATGTATATGCACAAAGTTTCATTCTTGATGCAAACATGAGCACTTGAAAGATTTCTTTGAATTATGTAAAAATGATGTATGCAAGAAGTAATTTCGAATTCTGTGTTTTTAACCTTTATATACATCATAAAACACCTCTATGAATTGTTGCATATGTTTGGAAATAATTCCTCGAAGGTTTGCAACCATTTAAAATTACGGTGGTTCATATAAAAACATTATGTTTCAGTGATAACCGGTTACTATAATGATGTAACCGTTTACAGTTGTAGTTGTTAAAAACATTTTAAAATTTTCGTGTCTGTAACCGGTTAGAGATTTTGGTTAACTAGTTACAACTGTAGCCAAATATGTGTAACCGGTTACACCTATTACAGAATTGTCAAATACTGATTTTTCCGATGTTGAACCAAAGTTAGGTTTGAGATGAATATGCATGATATTTTCTAAGTCATTTAAGTATTATATAATGTATTGCAAATGATACCAAATATCGATTCCATTATACTTTGAACTTCTAATGCATATGATAATTTGAGCTTGATTGAGCTAGTTTTCAAGTAACATATAAGGATTTATTTATAACACTACTGTGACACTACAACGGGTCTTTGCTGCAACGTTCTGCTACATTCCTGTTTTGATAATTTGAGGCGGTAACGTTTCAACAACTTTGACAGAGCCATTAAATTGCCTAGTTTCCAATAAACATATTTGTTTCCCATAAAAAATTGCAAATAAAAACAATTCCACATAAATGAGAATGCAGTGGTGACATTATGTAAGCAGAGATGAATAAGTAAACCCTACTAACATTTTGAAACAAATTCAACTACAAATATATTATCTCACTACTATCGTATTTCCCAAATCCCCCGAGAAATCCGTCATTCCTTGATCTTGATCTCTTGAAGAAGCTTGCAGTTGTGGAAAAGAAAGTCAATAATCAACTCAAACTAAAGTCACATATTTATACTCACATCGAAAAAGAAGACCAATAGAAATTAATTGATAAATTTATAACAGTTATTATTAAAATTTGATATTAATACAATTATTACGTGAGTAATTAGAATTGAAAAGTTTTATAAACATTAAATTTAATAAAAATGTAACAAAATTATTAAAATTAATTTTTAATTATGTAAGAATTAAATTTTAGAAAATGAGCAGTTTTATAAACATTCAATTCAATGATTATTTAAAGGAGAAATTAATGAAAGAAGTTACGAAAATAATTTTCAATAAAAATGTATTAATTTTTACCAAAAAAAATAAAATATATTAATGGTAAATAAATTATAAAAAATAATTTATAGTAATTATACTTGAATTAATATGGATGAAATTATGCGGTTTGGTTTCTAATACGGCTACACGCGTGATATTAATATTAAATCACACTGCAATTGCGGCCCGATGCAGTTGTGTAGACTACGGCATCCGCAATTGTTATTACTCGGATGCAGTTGCGTAGACTACGACATCCGCAATTGTTATTACTCAATACTCAACACTCAACACTCAACACTCAATTTCCAATAACTTATGTAGGGTTATGCATGGTGCATAAGGAAATCCTTATGCATATTAGCCAAAGGCCTCCATTCCTATCTCATCACAATCAGCACATAAAGGAATTTGAGCTTCTTAAAACAAAGTAATGGGGATATAGTAAAACTAAAAAAATATGCTGAGAATATATACATATACAAAACAAACTTAATTAAAAATCAATATGCATACAAAACAAAAACATTGCAAGAACAATCAAATTCAGAAAGAAATTGTAACTCAACTAAAAATATATTGTATCACTAGTACACTAGTATCTATCGTATTTCCCATATATCCCAAATTCCAACCGCCGGTCCATGATCTTGATCTCTTGAAGAAGCTTGCAGTTGTGGAAGAGAAAGTCAACAAATGGTTCCCTGATGACATTACCAGATAGGTTAATCCTGCGGAGATTGGGAAGTACCAATAACGGATCATTATCATCTACCAAAAAATCGTGTTTATTAGAACACCGGGGATGAATGAGATTAAGTTCTTGGAGTAAAGGAAAACAATCAGCGATCAAGAATAGATCCTTCTTGTAGAAATGACTCATTCCGTAAAAAGTGAGAGATTCCAAATTTTTCATAGTTTTGGAGAAAGCTATCAATCCATTTGCAGGAATGGGAATGTACCAGTTTGTGAGTTTGGGGCACAGACGGAGCGATTTGATGTCTAAAGGGAAAGTGGAGATTAGGGTTAGAAGAGCGTCGACTTCGTTTACGGTTATGCATTGGATAGTGAGGATGAGGGAGGTGAGGTTAGGGAAGCGGTGGAAGAGGCGAGGAAGGTGAGGGATGGTTTCGTCGGTGATTCTGACGGAGAATCGGAGACGGTTAGTGATGGAGAGAAATTGTTTGGAGACGACTGAGAGTGACTTGAAAGTGCGGCGGTGGCTGTTGAGGGATTTGAAGATGCACTCCAATAATTCCTCTGGTAAATGTGAACAAACTTCTTCTGCCGCCGCCATTGTTACAAAGTAACGAGTCTGACTCGTTATAGATGTTACGCTTATTTACTCAATTTATTTACACTGCTAGGCCCATAAATAAAGAATTGTATCTCTATCTTGCAGCTGTGGGAGAGAAAGTTAATAAATGTGTATCAATCAATATCTCGTGATTGTAGGAGTATCACTCTAAATATGGCGTTTTCTTCTCTTTGTTTCCATGCAGAACTAATAGGCATTTAATTTTGCACAGGTTCACTTCATACACCATTTTAAGAATGCCAACTATGTTGTTTGTATGATAATATAATAAATTTTGATGTTTTGTTTCATATAATAAATACCCAATGCAGTATTTGCTATGTAATATAAAGAAGAATCAACCCTAGATAAAAAAACTATATGTTTATGTCTAAAAAAAGCTATATTGTGAAAAAAATTATTATTATCCATCGTGTTGGGTGTATTGTTTATGTCTAAACAACACATCCAATTAATGTATTATTTTCGAGACAATTTTTCTGTCGGTTTACCTCGAGAGTTTAACATTTAATAGATGAAAACCGTTGATCTAATTAAGAAAAAATATCTATCAATACCAATTCGAAATAAAGGGTCTTTTGAACCGCCTTTGCTCGCTTGACGAGTTTGTCATTTCGCTTGGCGAGTTGCCTTGTTTCTACGTAAAGTGATTTGGCTTGGAAGTAATCTTCAAGTGCTTGTGCTCGCCTATCAAGCTTATATCTTCGCCTGACGAGGAGCCAACAAGGTTGTCAAGTTTTTTCCCTGTTTTTGACTGGGCAAGCCCCTGCTTCGCCCAAAGGAGTTCTCTGCTACCCAACTTGTGCATTTTGTAATTTCTTTGGATGATTTCATTTGTACTCGTGAATAACATAATAAAAATGTTCATACTTGAAGGACACAACCTTGTAAGAATGATCAGATATTTTACTCATAATATCATTGTCATAAACTTGACATAGGTACATTTGGATAATATCATTGTCATAAACTTGATCTAATTTATAGAAAAGTGATCATAGAATCAAATGATGTTGATTTCTATGAAGACAAATTTCCCTTCTAGTCGAGAAATGGTGGGGACACTCAATCGAGTCACATTCCTGTGATAAGAAGCACAGAAAGCAACGACAATGTAGAAACAGAACTTCGAAGAAGTAAAAGAGTAAGAGTCTCTAAAGACTATGGGCCTGACTATGCGGCTTATAATGTAGAAGAAGATCCAATAAATCTTCAAGAAGCCTTGTCATCTCTGGATGCAGACTTATGGCAAGAAACTATTAATGATGAGATAGATTCTCTGGAGTCTAACAAGACCTGGCACTTAGTAGACTTGCCTCATGGATGCAAACCAATCGGTTGTAAATGGATTTTGAAAAAGAAACTAAAATCTGATGGAACTATTGATAAATACAAGGCTCGCCTTGTAGCCAAGGGTTTTAGACAAAGAGAAAATGTAGATTTCTTCGACACCTACTCTCCAGTCACTAGAATTACATCCATTAGGGTACTCATTTCAATTGTTGTTATTTATAACTTGATAGTACACCAAATGGATGTTAAAACAGCTTTTTTAAACGGTGACTTAGAAGAAAAAATCTATATGGAACAACCGGAAGGTTTTGTGATCCATGGACAAGAAACTAAGGTCTGTAAGTTAGATAAGTCCTTATATGGATTAAAACAAGCTCTTAAGAAATGGCATGAAAAGTTTGATTACTTAATGATATCGAATGGGTACAAAGTGAATGAAAGTGACAAATGCGTTTATTACAAATTTGAGAATCACATTTGTACTATAATATGTATATACGTAAATGATCTACTCATATTTGGATCAAACATTCACGCCGTTAATGCTATGAAATCATTGTTGTGCAACAACTTTGATATGAAAGACCTCGGAGAAGCGAGTGTGATTCTTGGTATCAAGATCACAAAATTCGAACGAGGAATTTCTTTGGATCAATCACATTACGTGGAAAAGATCTTAAAGAAGTACAATTACTTTGATTATAAACCATCGAGCATACCATATGATCCAAGCATGAAACTGTTTCATAATACTGGAGAAAGTGTTAGACAGACAAAATATGCAAGCATCATTGGAAGTCTTAGGTATGCCACTGATTGTACTAGACCAGACATTACATATGTTGTAGGATTGTTGTGTAGGTTTACGAGTAGACCGAGTAATGAGCATTGGCGAGCTATTGAGCAAGTCATGTGGTACCTTATAAAGACAATGAACCTCTGTCTTCATTATCAGAGATTTCCTGCAATACTTGAAGGATACAGTGATGCATATTGGAATACCTTATCTGATGATTCCAAAGCTACTAGTGGCTATTGTAACATCCCGATTTTTATTAATTATATTAGTAATTTTATCATTTGGTGTTTTTAATAATTATTTGCTTAGTTTAGTCATTTCTGATGTTTATCGAAATTTTCGCGTTTTGGGACGATTTAGTTGGTATTAGTTCGGGATAGAGGATCAATATTTAATCGAAAATTTTAATATTTTTAGTATTAGAAATATTAATGAGTTAATATTTAGCGTTTTGGAAATTTTCTTAGTAATTAAGATTAGACCGGAAATATGAGACATTGAGTTATTAGAGGATTTTATCCGTATTTAATTTATTATATTATTTTATTTTACTTGGTGTGTTAAATAATTATTTAATTGTTATGAGATATAATAATTAATTGAATTAATTAATTTTGTGTATAATTGTGTTTATTGAATTTAATGGGTTAATTAAGTTATTAGAGAGATATAATTAATTGGGCCTAAGTAGTAGAAATAAAATATGAAATTGATTTGTGGGTTAAGCCCATTAAAAAAATAGTAGGAAAGAGTTAGGCCATTCTTTCATTTTTCATAACTTTGGTAAGAAGAATAGAAGGGAGAGGAGAAGAGAGCATAGAAGAGAAAGAAGAGAGGATTGTAGATTCTTGAAGAGGGTGGATTAAAATCAAAAGGTAAGGGTGTGAATCCAAGTTATTATAAGTAGATATAAGTGGGTAATGATGATTGAGTTAGAAAATGCATGATTTGGAATGGGTTAGATACCATGAAGTTAGAATTTGGGGATTTGTTATATTCTTGAAAACCCTAACATGAATCTATGTTTCAATCTATGAAATTGATGATTTATATATGCTATGATGTTTCTATATTGAATTCCATGAATGGGTATGTGTATAGAACATGATTTAGTGCATATATGTATGTTTAAGTTTCACTTGAAAATGGTTGATTTGGAATTTTGGTGAAAATTAATGGAGCTTAGAATCTTGTTTTTATGATCCTAATATTTGTTATATAATGTATATAGGTTGTATAACTATTTATTTCATGAAAAATGATGGATTAACATGGTTTTATGGTGAAAAACTTGGGTTGGACAGTAGTATTTTCGCAACAGCAAACAGTATTTTCGCAACAGCAGACAGTATTTTCGCAACAGCAGTTTTCTGGTTTTTGACAGTATTTCTGTAACAGCAAATTTTCTGGTTTTGACAGCATTTTGAAAAACTTATAAATTCAATTTTGACTCGGGTGTCCGTTTGATGCGCCGTTTGGACCGTTGGAAAGCTAAAATAAATTCCTATCTTATTAAATTGGATTGAAAACTATTAGATAATAATTTAATATAACTTATATTTTTTGTATGTGTTTGATCGGTATGAATTGATAATGATGTTGTATGCTACATGCAATTAATTGTATGTATTCGAACTGTATGAGTCAATGATGATGCCTTGTGATGAATTAACAATAATATGTTTTCATTAAGAAGTTGAATTAACTGTGTCATGTTATATCTTTTGATCTGTAACTTCTTTTATGCGCCGTTTGAAGGAATTTGGAAGCCAATGTTATTATCTATGTGATAGGATAGAATTGGTTGGCACTTATTGAATTAATTATGATGTTGTTGTGTGAATAACATGTAATTACGTATATGTGAGTTATGAATCGATGAATTATGAATAACATTTGTTGATATGTTATGTGGTATGATATTCATGAGGTGTGTGAGTGAGTGTATGTTGTTTAAATGCAATTGTGGAGAATGATTACTTGATGACTTAATAATTATGTGATAGTGTATGTCATGGATTAATGTTAATTGTGGATAACATGTATTGGTATTTTGTACCATGTGCTAATTGTGATATTTGGAAACGATGAATGCTAATTGTTATGCATTGTTGTAATTGTCGTATGATAAATGTGTTTTGTATGATGGTGGAATAATTCAATTAGTTGAATTTTGGTGATATGCTTGGATGTTAAGATTATATGGATAATTCTTAATTGCATATGTTTTGGTAATTGTATGTATACATGATGCTTAGATTTAGCAAATGTATATGTTGTTTTTGGAGAATTGTTGAGAATGACATTGATTGACTTGTATGCTATATGTTATTGTGATTGATAAATGTTATTTGAATGCTTTATTGATGATATATGCATGTTGTGCAACGTTTGGTGGATAATTCAAATTGTGCGAATTATTGTGGTATGAGGTATGTTAAGATTGTGTGATAATCTTAATTGCATATATATATATATATTGTAAGTCTTGTTACACATGCATACATGGTGGCTTTGAAATAGAAGCGGTGAAACTTTGGGTTCACATGGTTAACCTTGATCCTCGATCGGAAATAGAGGTGGTGAAACTTTGGGTTCACATGTTGGCTTGAATTCTAGAGGTAGAATCGGAAGCGGTGAACCTTGGGTTCACAATGGTGGCTTTGGTCTTGTCCGGATCGGAAGCGTGGCTTGGATTCTAGATATTGAATCAGAAAGCGGTGAAACTTTGGGTTCACATGGTACCACATGCATTGAGTCACATTTATTACATTCGAGTCACATTGTGTGCTATGTGATTGTTTTTGTATCAATGTGATTGTTTTGTGTGATAATTGATATATGGTGTATGAATGTATGTTTTGAGAAGAGTGGTGAATTGTGAAATGTATTCTTGTTGTGTTTTGCATTTCCCATTATTATGTTTATCTATAATAATTTGAATTCTCACCCTTCTGTTTGAATGATGTTCATCGTGACATCGTGCAGGTTCCGACGAGTAGTAGCTTGTCCGATGATTTAGCTGAGGAGCTCCTGAGTTTGTTGTTTAATTAGGTAGCGAGTCATTATCATCTACCAAAAAATTATGGTTATTAGAACACCGGGGATAAATGAGATTAAGTTCTGGGAGTAAAGGAAAACAATCAGCAGTCAAGAATAGATCCTTCTTGTGGAAATGACTCATTCCGTAAAAAGTGAGAGATTCCAAATTTTTCATAGTTTTGGAAAAAGCTATCAATCCATTTGCATGAATGGGAATGTACCAGTTTGTGAGTTTGGGGCATAGACGGAGCCGATTTGATGTGTAAAGGGAAAGTGGAGATTAGGGTTAGAAGAGCGTCGGCTTGTTTTTTGGTTCTGCATTGGACAAAGAGGATGAGGGGGGTGAGGTTAGGGAAGCGGTGGAAGAGGCGAGGAAGGTGAAGAATGGTTTCGTCGGTGATTCTGACGGAGAATCGGAGACGGTTGGTGATGGAGAGAAATTGTTTGGAGATGACGGAGAGTGACTTGAAAGTGTGGCGGTGGCTGTTGAGGGATTTGAAGATGCACTCCAATAATTCCTGCGGTATATGCGAACAAACTTCTTCTGTTGCCGCCGCCATTGTTACAGAGTAACGAGTCTGACTGATGTTACGCTTATTTACTCAATTTATTTACACTGCTAGGCCTAGGCCCATAAATAAGGAATTGTATCCCTATTTTATATTTTTATTTGAATTTAATTGGAATATTGTGATTGTATGAAGAAATTTTACACTGTCATTGAATTAAAATGTTAATTTGTAGAAAGTTTTTTTTTTAATATTTTTTAATTTTTTAAAGTAATATAATTGAGTGTCTGTCAATGCATGGCAATTAAACTCTTTCATATTTATTATTTTATTATTTTTCTAACTATATGTTTGTTTTTATTTAAAATTATTTGAGATTTATGATTAGAATTGAAATCGTATTGATTTTTTTATTCTCTAAATTTTGTTTTACTTTTAGGTGAATTTTTAGGAATTTTTTATTTATTTTCTCCGACAAATCCTTTAAGAGTAAATAAATTGAGTTATAAATATTCACATACAATTCAATTATTGAAACTGTTATTTTTTATGTTTGAAAATTCGTAATCATTTGTGATTTGTGTTGGAATCGGGAATAGAAGATGAATGAGAAAAATAACGTTTTTAGGTAAGGTGGTGTGTGTTTCTATTACAGTGAAGTGGAGTGGACCTACAAGGTTAGCACTCCAACAACTAAGTCAGTGAATTATTTAACATGTAATTCATGAGTGGGAAATAGAATGTGTTCCTAAACAAGTCGCATGCTAAGTTTATATAGGTTGAGCAGTTAAAAGCGCTTCTATTTAACCCAACATGTTGTATATGGTAGTGAACCTTTTAGTTTTCATGGATCACTATTTTTCTTTACCCCTCAGACCCCTGAAGCACACTTTATCTTCAGCAAAGTTCTAGAAAAAGACCTTTCCTTGTCTGAGACCCCTGGTATGGAGTTGGTGAAATGCCATTACATGATTTGGAGATGCTCGACCCAAACCATTTCAATCAAAAACTGAAGACTTACACCTTCTTATTTGACTCTCTAACTCTAGGGGAGAAGGAGTTGAAGGAAGACTTGGTAGACTTTTGAAAGAAACTAGGCTACAAAGAGGGAGTTGGCCCTTCAAATGTTCCACCTACCTAGTAGAAGTACACAAGGGAGCCCGCAGTAGTCACGTCGATGGAAAATCCCACGCCCACAAGTTGTTCAGGGAGAGATATTATTAGCCTACTTTGATGAAGGATATCATCATCGTTGTCAATAAATGTGATCAATGCCATAGGCATGCTGACCTTCACCACACCTTAGCTGAACTTCTGTCGTTGATGACTTCGCCCTAGCCGCCTATCAAGGTAATACAAATAAGCTATCCAACGCCTCGCCTGAGAGACTTATGGTTTCATCAGTTAGGCTACATATAACTTCGCATTAGGGACTTATGGTCTCATCAGGCATACTACATATAACTTTGCTAGAGAGACTCAGATCTCCTAGGCTAATTAAACTCTCGCCTAAGGGACTTAAGGTATCCTCGGGCAGAATCAGATATAGAAATCACGCCTAAGAGGCACAACCTAAGTCTAACAAAAAAGAGTTAATCATAAGTCTTAACTAAGAGATTGATAGAAGTCCTGCTCAAGAGGTCCAACGCCTCGCTAGAGGGACTTATGGTATCATCAGTCGGACTACATATAACTTCTCTATGATGTTCCATGCTTTCTTCGATAAGTCTATGTCACTAATTTTCTTAAAGTTGTCTAAATCAACGCATTGATTGATTATAAAGAGCACTTTTTAATCTTTATTCTTCAAATCTTTATGAACGACATTTTTTTTCATCTGTTGTATCTTCGCCAGTTGGTGTCACACCATTCTTCACAAGATCTCAAATATCTTGATAACCGAAGACAACTTTCATCCACTTACACCAATTTTCATATTTTTGTCATTCAGAGTTGAAAGATTTGTTGGAAAATGCTTCTTTGAATGAGAAATCATTGCTCTGTGCTTCCCAAGAATCACATCGAGTGCTCTAGATACCGGGTGTTAGAAATTAGTTTTGATATTACAAGATTCAATCACTTTCTTGATTGATTCTAGATTCTCGTTCCCCACTCTTCACTCGAGTGATTCAATTACTTTCTTGATTGATTCTAGATTCTCGTTCCCAACTCTTCACTCGAGTGATTCAATCACACCTTGGTTGCAAAACGGTTCTCTCGCACAAAGATTTGAAAAGAAAGAAGTTTGAAGTAAAAGAGAAGTAGATGAAATTGAGAGAGTATGAGTTATTGAAGTGAGAAGGAGAGTATCTCTCTCTCTATTTCTCTTTTTATTGGATGTAATTACAAATGCATGGGTGGCCCCCTGTTTATATAAGATTACTTGCACATCAAGTAATCTCAAACCTAATGACTTCGACTAACTTTAATCGACTCGGCCAAATACTCACATCTGACTACATCGAGATATTCTCAACTCTCTATCAAATACACACAGCTTAATTACAACATATTGTATTCGACTTCTACTATATTAAATACAAATGACTGCGCCTAACTTTAATCGACTCGGTCAATTACTCACATCTGACTACAGCAAGATCGATGTTCTCAACTCTCTATCAAATACACACAACTTAACTACTACCGATTGTCTTCGACTTCTACTATATTAAATACAGATTAAAAGCATGTTTACCCAAAAAAAAGTTGCATATTTAACATCGAGGTCATTTATTCTAATTTCACTAATTGAATAAAGTAGTATTCATAGTTTGTGGAAAAAACTCAACTTAAAAAAGTGTATTGTTTTAGTATACAGTAAAATATTGTATTAATTTTAATTCTCTTCTTTTATATCTGAACTAGTTATTCGTTTCAATTCCCAACTCTTTTTATTGAATAAAAAATTATAAAGTGAATTATAATTTTATATTTTTCATTAAAATATTATTTATATTTTAAAACCGATGGAGTAATAAATAAAAATATACAATGATACAATATCTATACAATGAAATATCTAACAATTTGTCTTGGAATTTCCATACATTCAACGTGTTTAAAAAATTGTTACATGGTTCAAAGAATCACTAACTCAATTCTCTTGTATCTTTAACCTTTTGACTTATTACAATGCTAGAAGAAGAAGAATTGCCATACAACTTGAAGAAACCATCACATACGAAGCGCCAATACCCTGCAATTTATAATCATTAAAAATCAATCCGATATAAATCAATTTTACAAGAGACTAAAACAGACTAGGAAAATGAACATGTCTATCTCATTTAGGTCCTGATGTCCATTCCGGTTAAAAACAAGACGGAGCGAGCATAATAGAAGTCTCAAACCTAAAACATTTGTCTGTCTAAAAAAATTGAGAACGAGGCGGGCGGGTCTGATTGACCATGCACCCCAAAACCCTAAAATTGTAAAATTCATGATAATGCACACGTCTAAAATATTTAGAAAAAAACTTGACGCGCCAGGACACGCATAGAATAAGATGTATGCCAAATTTCTTACTATGTCCCGTAAAAAAGTATGGACAAAATGGACATATGTCCATTGAACATGTCCATTTTGCCACCCTTAAAACCGACGATAAAAAAATATTGGGGATCACATACCTTAAAGGAGAGGAAAGATGATGTTGCTGATGAAGGAACAAGTCCAGTGAATCCAATATCATAAGCAATACTTCCATCATGTTTAAACAATCCAAAATTTCTTTCTGAAGTTGGTCCAGGTTTCAAATTCTCATTAAACAAAGCAAATACATAAGCCCTAGCCAACATTTTAGGCCTATGAGGTGTTCCTTTTCTCTTCATTAACTTCTTTCTCAAGTTTTTATTATAAGTCCTTGCATTTTTCACATTTGCTCCAGCTTCATTATCATCACCCTTTGAAGCCCAACCAGTTTCACTCACAATAACTTCCATTTTATCAAACCCAAATTTCTCCAATGCAAAATAAGAAGCATCAATTTGTGCATCAAGCATGTTATCATAATGTAGCTTACTCTTATTATCATAAATTCCATGATTCTTCTTCATCAAGGCATAGTTTATATCAATATGTGAAGGGTCATTTTTATATGCCAAAAAAGGGTATGCATTTATATAAAAAGGTGTTCCAATTTGTGAAAAGAATTGTAAAAGTGGTTTCATGTAAGGGATTATATCATCTCGAAATGTGCATGAAGATGGAGGATATGAATTTGCAAACACGGCTTCTGAATGCGGACTCGAAACTTCGATTTGATGTGCTAAACCAAGTCTATCAAGTGCACTATAAATGTTTTTTGCTGCTGGAAGTAAAGCTTCCCAAAGCTCAACACTTCCTCCTCCTAGGATTTCATTTCCTATAGCAATGCCACAAATTTTTGTGCCTGGAAGATGGGGTTGGACATTGTCTTTGATCCAACTCATGGCGCGGTCTTCAGCGACGCCGATGTCGGTTAAGAGTTCGTTAGGAAGACAAACACTTAGACATATTCCAGATCCTTTGAAAGCACTTAGGACTTGAGGATTAACATCATAGACTCTTACATTTCTTATTTTTGCTGCTTTGAGAAGTGTAACCACACTTTCTGGGGGAGGTAGATTATCAGCTACTCTTCCATAGTTTACTCCATATGTTCCTATAAATGCTTTGTTCCCTAAAACTGCATCACATGATAATTTGAAAGTTAGCTTAGATATTACAAGCCATGCAAAACAATACATTAAATAAAATGTCATTAAATAATTATTATAGTATGAAAATTATCGTATTAACCCATAGATCGGAGACAAATTAACCTCAATCTAACGGTCACTAACATACGAATTGTGTGAATATGTAATATATACTACGAAAATTATCGTGTTCACCCATAAATCGCAAACAAATTAGTCTTGATTCAATGGTCATTGACAAACAATTTGTGTAAATATGAAATACATATATATTGTATGATCTCGATCTAACGGTCAATGACATACTAATTGTGTGAATACGTGAAATTATGATTGCAGACAAATTATCATGTTCACCTATAGATAGCATATAAATTAATCTCGACTAATGGACACTGACATAAGTATTGTGTGAATAAGTGATATATACCGATATCGATCTAATGTCAATTAATTTCGATCTAATGGACACTGACATATGTATTGTTTGAATATGTGATATATGCTGATATCGATCTAACGTAGATAACAAACTAATTGTGTGGATACGTGAAATTATGACTAAAGACCGTCAAAGACTCATATTGTCTATTGTATTATACTATTATTATTAGGACTCATATTGTCTATTGTATTATACTATTATTATTATTATTAGAAATGTTCAATAATTGAAAATAATTAGCCTTGTACAGGGAAACATCAAAGGTAATTTTTATAAAGATAAATCAAATACTCACCTAGAGAAAATGTTGCTGATAAAATGAGAAGCCAAAGAAAGAATGAAAATGAGGAAGAGAAGACCATTTGTTGTTGAACTCTAAGCATATTAAGAATGAAAAAGATATTCCACTTGGTAGAAAGTATGAAGGTGCTCTCTTGTATTATGTAATTCAATAAAGTTCAAGAAAACGTAAGAAAACTTTTCCTCTTGTCATAATCTAACTAAAGATTCTTAACTTTTCTTCAAAATATGATAGATTATTATAACATGTTTTGAATATGATTCTTAGCCTTAAACAAAAGATGGTTGCAATTTAACTAAAGGGTTTTTTCTTCAGGTGAGAATAGATTCTTCCTTTCATAGACCTTTAACTCATTCTTAAAGTATACCTTTTTATACTTTTTACTCTTGTTGAAGGACATGTAAAAGGGTCACTAATACCTTTCGTAGCATCATGGATTAAGGTTGTTTTTTTACCTTGTATAACAGGACATGCAGAACAATTGAATGTTTGGTTTGAGACAACTAAATAAGGTAAGAAACACATGTGGAAAATAAACTAAATAAGAATTAGTTCTCTTATTTGTAATCATAAAATTATTGCTGGTTTTATGATTTCATTTATTGTGGAATAGAAAGTAAAATATCCAAGTACATAGATTTTGTAGAGATCACCTTATCTGCAATCCAACAGTGAGTATCTTAAAATGAGAATTCAAATTCAAAGATGGGTCACTAAATCCATGCAGAATTAAACCAATTCGAAATTCTGTTCACATAAATGTTACAAAAGTCTACAATCTAGATTCATATATGAACTATGGAAAACTAAAAAATCTAAGAGGCATATAAGTTAATCACCTAAATTTAAGCAAATGTTGAAATAGAATACAAGATTACAGTCATCCATAATGTAACAAAATAACTAAATCCTTTAAGATGTGTATACCTCGGACACATACACTAGACACGACGCTGACACCGGTAATAATATTATAAAGAAAATCATTGAATGTGATATGTGTCGGTGTCATGTCAATGTGTCGCGCACTCTTTTCAATCCAAAATGTCAGTGCTAAACATCTTAAATAGCATTACAAAAAAATTAAGGATACTAGGTATTAATAAAGTGCATATCAGTAGCTTACTCTAAGGGTTGGTGATAGTAATGGTAATAATATACTACTTCATTGAGCAAAGTTCCAAATAACACTCTCATTGTCAACCATCTTCTTCACTTGCTCCTCACCTTGAATTGTTTGTTTCTCATCACTTGCTGGGATTTCATTCTTGCCATTAATTTCTTCGACGTTGAGAGTCACTTTTTCAGCTCCTTCGTTTACCTCAGCACCTAATTTTTCCTGCTTACTACTGTCGATTGTACCATTTTCTTTTGTCACTTCAACTGGTGCTTCCTCTTGCGGGTTTTCAGCAACCACAACATTCAAAGCTTCTTCAACAAGTTGTTCCTCTGGTGCCTCCCCTTGCAGTTTTTCAGCAACCACGGCATTAAAAGCTTCTTCAACAAGTTGTTCCTCTGGTTCTGCAATTGGGATTTCTTCCACTTGAGGGTTCGCAGCAGTCAAATTTTCAGCTTCCACATTACTTTCCTTAATTTCCTCTACATCATCACTCTTTGTATTATCAATGACTATGTTATCAGCATCAATTGGATCGGCTTTTGGTTCTTCTGCAGAAAACAGTTCCTTCTCTGTTTCAACTATTGCCTCCTCGACCACGGCATTTAAAGCTTCTTGACCAAGTTCACCTTCTGTACTACTTTGCTTAATTTCCTCTGCATTACTACTCTTTGTTATATCATCGATGTTGCTATCTGCATCCATTGGATCAGCATCCGGTTTTTCTGCAGAAGGCTTTTCCTTTTCCGATTCAACTATTGCCTCCTCAGCCACAGCATTCGAAGCTTCTTGAACTAGTTCACCCTCTGCATTACTTTGCTTAACTTCCTCTGCATCATCACTCCTTGTTTTATCATTGACGTTGTTATCAGTGTCCATTGGATCGGCATTCGGTTCTTCCGCAAAAGACTTCTCCTTTGCCGATTCAGCTATTGCTTCTTCAACCACAGCATTCGAAGCTTCAATAACATGTTCACCTTCTGCATTACTTTGCTTAATTTCCTCTGTGTCGTCACTCCTTGTTTTATCATTGACATTGTCATCAGTGTCCATTGGATCAGCCTTCGGTTCTTCCACAGAAGACTTTTCCCTTGCCGATTCCTCCACAACAGCATTCGAAGCTTCTTGAACAAGTTCACCTTCTGCATTACTTTGCTTAATTACCTCTGCATCATCTCTCTTTATTTTATCATCAATGTTCTTATCAGCATCAACTAGATCGGCTTTCGGTTCTTCTGCAGAAAACTTTTCCTTTTCCTTGGCTTCCTCTGTAGGAGATTCAGTTTCGGTCTCTTTGTCATGTTTCTTTGAAGCAGATGGTTTTCGACCGCGTTTCTTCGGAGGCTCGGCTTCCTCTGGAGGAAATTCAGTTTCGGTCTCTTTTTCATGTTTCTTGGAAGCAGATGGTTTTCGACCGCGTTTCTTCGGAGGCTCCGCTTCCTCTGAATGAGCTTCAGTTTCGGTTACCTTGTCATCCTTCTTTGAACCAATTGATTTCCTACCACGTTTCTTTGGAGGCTCGGTGGCTTCCTCGGAATGAGCTTCAGTTTCGGTTACCTTGTCGTCCTTCTTTGAACCAATTGATTTTCGACCACGTTTCTTCGGAGGCTCGGCTTCTGGAGTTGTTTTGACCTTCTCACTAATCCTTGATGATCGCCTTGGTGTGTCACTGGTTCCCCAATCAAACTCTGATATGTTGGGATTCTCAGGATGAGATTTTAGGTACCGCTCCAATTGTCTTCTGGAGGTTATCTCTTCTCCAGTTGGAGCAACGAATACAATCTCGCCTTTTCTTGGTGTTCCTGCTTTCTTAGGGAAGTACTGCAGAGGGAAGATAAAATCGTGTTATAAGACTTCCAGGCAGCATACAAATAAAAAGACTAAAGTAAAACTTGTTAGCAGTAGTATTTAAGAACCAATATGAAGCACTAACATAGACACTGACACCTAACATGACACTGCCAATGAGACGACATTAGCAATATTCGAGAAAAAAAAATAACTGAAGATAACCACATGTGTTGGTGCGGTGCCCGGTATGGGGTCGGAAACCAAACACGTCTACATATTTACATGAGTAAAACGAAACCGTAAGGAACTTATCATCAGTAAATCACTAAGTTGTAAGCACTATAGATCACAAAATCCTCTAGCTTAGAATAATTCAGACAATGTAATTTACCACACCAAAAATCATGACTTTATGAAGCCCTATTCACAAATTGACCTTACAATAAACCAAATTGATCTATAGCATACTTCATGTCAGCTTCATTAGCTATGAAAGTTACAAATCAGAATCCAGTAGGGGTAAAATCAAAATCCATAGAAGGAAAAATCAACAAAATAAAAGCAAAAGTTTCCAAAATATCAAACCAGATACAAAAACTTTTTTACCAACTTTAACATACATAATAAGCATAATATGGAAAGATGCATAAATAGAACAAAATCTTGAACCAAATTTTTTTCACCACACAGGACACAGAAAAAAGTGGAAGTAAAAACACTTGCTATTAAAATCTATGACACTTACAAACGACAACATCAAAAAACCCAAAAAAAAAAAAAAAAAAACTAGTAACAACATATCACAAATAGAAAATTTGAAATCTCACACAAACACCCAACATTGACAAATAGGTATCTGTACTTAGATCCTCCACAGAAAACAAATACAAATCACAACATCAAAACCTATAAAAAAAAACAACTTAAGTTAACAAATTAAGCTGAAAACCTAGCAAACTGCAGTTGCATTAACACTTTGGACCATAAATTTGTTTTTTTTCAACAACAGAAACAAGGATCATAACCCCTTTCACGAAACCCTAAAAGCAAACCCTAGCACCAAATTGCACAAAGTAAGCCCTTTCAACAAACCCCAAAATCAAACCTTAGCACCAAATCATACAAAGTAACCCCTTTCACGAAACCCTAAAACCAAACCCTAGCCCCAAATTGAACAAAGTAAGCCCTTTCAAAAAACCCTAAAAACAAACCCTAGTACCAAATCATACAAATTAAGCCCTTTTAAAAAAACCCTAAAAACAAAATCTACAACTAAATCCTCCTAACATTTAACAGAATCATGTAATAATAACAGAATTTCAACATTTAAAGTTAGAAATCAAGCCACACTAGCAAACATGAACTGCATAGAGAGAGAGGGGGGACCAGTTTCTTCCAAGAAGGAGGAGCTGAAAGCTGAACCGACGGGACTTGATCTTTGGCACCACTTCGCGATTCGTTCTCCATTTGTTGTTGTTGTTGTTGAAGTTGAACGACCAGAGTGTGTAATGTACTGTTTAGCTAGCTACAAATTAGGATATGGTTTACTTCTTTTTCTCTCTCTTATAAAATGTTATCCAATTTTATTTGGAATCCGGGGTTTGATAATCTCACCTGTCTTTTGGGTTGGCAAGTTTCGTAACCGTCCAATTAGATGTCAACGTTTCTAGTTCCTACCGTAGAAAATTAATTTCTACCATCAATTTTTCTTTTATCTTTTATTGGAAGTTACTCCCAAGTACACTTCAACCGTTTATAGAAAATATAGAGCGATTAAAATTGTATCCAAAGACCAAAATCCAAACCATATGTTTAAAAAGGTCTTGTTTCAAATTATGTGTTCATAGAATATTTTTAAAATGGATTAAAAAGAGTTTGTTTTGGCTTGTTTTTTAAATTGATTTTTTTATAATGTTCCATTTTTTTTAAAATTGTTTTTTTAAGCAAGAATTTCGATAAAAGTTCTTCAACCTTGATATACAAAAAATGGCTCAAAGCCGATAAAAAAAAATAATATTACAAATTAATTAAAATTATGACATAAAAGATAAAGGGTCTTTGTAGAAATCGTAAAAACTACAATTGGAATGAGCAATATTGTCGAACGAAGACCATCTTCAAACCAATAATTTAATACTCCAAACAATATTGTTAATATTCCACACCTCATTCCTAAATCAAAAATCATTCCTAGTCAACCATATTATCCAACATGTAGCTAACCAAAACACTCCTAATTTGCCGCTTTTAACCTTTTTTTTCGCGACTCAACGAATACCATTCCACAAAAAAGGAATACAATATTTCTCAATCCAACCTAGGAAAATTCACCCACAAAACAATTTCCTTCCAAACTATCTTAATCATTATACACTTAAAGAACATATGATCTCTCTCCTCCACATGAGAATCATAAAAGACACAATTTAAATTAGGGGGAGTGAAAGTGATACCTCTATACAACAAAAGATCTTTTGTTGGTAATCTATTTACAAAAAGCCTCCAACCGAACGCTTTTATCTTGAACGGAACATTCAATTTCCAAATCCATTTCATCGCCTCTTCACACCTTTTCGAAGGACCATAAGAAATACGCCATGAAGCATATCAAGAATAGCACGAAGCCATTGTATATCCGGTCTCCTAATTTAGGTCCCAAACAACATAATCCTTTTTGTCATGCAAAGTCCCAAAATTATCTAAAATAGACTTTAGATCCGCGTAAGAATCTAATAGTTTGGTTTAAATAATTATTTTTAAATATAATTTTAAGTATTTTATTATTTTATTGAAAAAAAATTTAATATCTAAATTTCAAAAAATTACTTAAATTTAAATTTAAAACTGTTTTAAATAATTCTTCATAATAATCATGGTTGAAATACAACTTTTTAAAAAAATTATGATTTCAAGTATGTTTTGATCTTTAATCATCTATGTTTATGTCATAGAATATCAAAATAATTTTTTAATTAAAAAAAACAAATATTAAAATGTATATAATATTTTGAACAATGTTTTTATAAAAAAAATTGAAAATATAAAAAAAAAATATATTTTTAAAGTTAAAACAAACATTCCCTAAATATATTTTTGGTCCTCAATTAAAAATAAAACGATTTCATCATTTCTTTATAAAATGTTTGATTTTCTATTTTTAATTTTTCAATTTTTCAATTTTTTAATATTTTGAATCTTTTCCTTTAATTTTATTGATGTGGCAGCGTTTAAAAAACAAAATTAAATTTATTGACATTATTACGATCTTATTCTTAGCAGCAAAAACAACCTAGATTTAACATAACCACGATCATAACATCAAAATCGACCTAAATTTGACATAATCACGATCATATCAACAAAATCGATATAAATTCAAAGTAAGAAAGCAAAATAAAATGAAAACAAAAAATTGGAAGACAAAGAAACTAACTTTTAAAATAAAGAGTGAAGATCCAATTTGGTCTCTCACAAAAATTACACAATTCAAAGTACATAATGCGTGGCACATTTATGCTGGTAAGGGGTAGCCAAATGCCTTAGTAATTTTTTGTGGATTAGGACTTGGTCGCAAAGATGGGTGACCCTATTTAATGATGTTTACGACAATGGTGGCAAAACGGGGTGTAACCCGTCGGGTCGGACCGTGCACCCGTCATAATATGGCGGGTAGGTTGGGATTTTGGCCTCGTCGTCCATCAAAGTCCGTCCCGCCAAAACCCGCAGTCTGCCAAAGCTTGTCTCGTCTATTCGTTCAACTTAGCACACCTTAAGTCCACCTTTTTATAGTTAATTCTAATTCTTGATGGTTTAGTTTATACATTTATTTGTAAATATATGCAATAGGTTTTAAATAAAATTTATTAAAGAGATGTTTTATAAAAACTTATTTTAAAAAATAAATAAAAAAATTAATTGAAAGGTAAAATATGTCTATTAATCTATTAAAAAAAGTATAAAAAAATTAATAAAAATAGGGTGCGCCAACCCTCCACCTTGTCGGGGAAGACTTGATTTTTAAGCTCATTTCGACCAAGAGGACTTGCCCGCCCCGCTCTTTTTTTGGCGGGCATAAGGCGGGGCGAGCGCGGGACGGGGCTGGCAGCCCGTTTTGCCACCCCTAATTTACGATGATGAGAGAGCAAACTCACGTAAGGTGAGAAGTTATCTAGCTTTATGGGGGTATATCATGTGCATTACAGTATGTCTCCTAAACCTTAAGGACGTTGAGGTATTTATAGAGGACTGTGAGTCTGTGGTTCATGGAACTCTTAAGAAGTGAAAAATTTTCCACTTGACTGGGGGAGTTGTTGACTACCTATTTCCAAGGGAGTCATGGACATGACTTCACATATGTAGTTATGGGTTGGACAAACGTTATTGTTCACGTTTCCCTTTAGGGAGAGCCCCCTGTTACGTAAGGCCTATACTCTGGGAAATTCCTCATGGGGCGACCACCCGGTTAGGGACATGTGTCGCCTCATTTAAGGACCCTCACAAATATATCACTACACAACCATTGAGCACAAGGGCTTGTAAAGGACAGAATGTTTTAAGCTTCTCGTTTCCTTCGGTTGAAGGTAACTTATTTAGTTGGAGGTGAGTCCATCCGGTTGGAGGCGAGTCCCTCAATTATAGGTGATTCTCTCAGTTGAGGGTGAGTCCCTTAGTTGGGAGGCGAGTCCCTTAATTCGGGAGCGAGTTTCTCAGTAAGGAGGTGAGTCCCTTAGTTAGAGACAACTATTTAAAGTTGAGTAATTATGCCCTTGTCAGTTGTCCCATGAGTAACTAGTGTGTCATTTGGTGTTGTAATATGCCTTAAAACCTCAAGTGAAAAAAAAGAGAAAGATAAGACACAAATTTCGATATTGTCAATTTTGGGCTTCTTTATGGATCAGTTTGTTAAATGGGTCATATCTTGGAGCCGTTAAAGTTATCTAGAAGAGTCAGATAATACTTTTTGATACCTTGGGTAAAAGGTTAAATAATACTTCTTGATACATTGGGTTTGAGTGATTCATATATTAAAATTTAGAGAGGCTAGGAAATAGTTGGGTAGAAAATAAGGGGTTCTTGGAAGCCTTCATGGTTTGTTCTTGGGAACTCTAAAGGCGAAGGTTATTTTCTTGTAACTCAATTGTAATCTCTTGTAACAACTTTCTGACTATAGTGAATTGGAGAGTTGTTCTCTCCCACAAACGTAAATCATTTGATCGAATTAAATAAACAATTTTCTTGTGTTCTCGCCTACTATTATTTTTATTCTTGAAGACCATTTATTTTGGTTACTATTGTTCCTTGCCTCGCATATCAATATAAATTGAGCCTTAGAATCTCCATTCACTTCTCCCAAAAAATATCTTCTTTAAATATTCACTATCTTCTTCCAAACCTTATAGGTCGTCTTTAAAAACGACAAGAAAAACATGAAAATATCATTAAACAACGAATGAATTAAAGTCTTTCGACCACCAAAACTAACATACATATAATTTCGAAAGTCAAGTCTCTTAATCAACACACTAACTAAATGGTCCAAGTAATTTCAAGTTGTGAATTAGCTCTCACTTGTAATTGACTCGCATCTTTACATATCAAATCATTTGTGGAACTTTTCTACTTCAAATTTTAGTTGCTCAATCACTTGAAAAAATTGAAAATATGAAGATAAAATTAAGGGAAAACTTTAGAGAATATATTTAGAAAATTTCTTTGCCAACCTCCCTACCTTCTAGTCCACCTCTAGTGAAAACCCCATACTATCCCTGACTTCGAAAATGCATTTCCGAAATGCAAGAAAAATGTGTTTTCGAAGATGCATCTCCGAAAACGCTTTTTTTTTTTTTGAAAAAATTGTCTTATTTCGGAAGTTCATTTCCGAAAACAGCATTTCAGAAGTTCACTTCCGAAATACTGCGCGTTCTGCAGATTTATCAAAACACTCCCCCTCCCCCATTCATTTACCCTAACTCAAATCAAAAACAAGCAAAGGCGAAAATTTGTGCAAACACACTTCCAAGGTTGCATCAAGGCTCCAATCACATTACTATACAACATTCAAAAGCCCACAAATCACTCTATTTGTAAGTTTTAAATTTGTTAGATTCATTATTCAAATGCATGTTATTTAGGGTTTCAATTGCATAAATGATATATGGACTGGTTGTTAGTAGTATTTAGGTTGTTTAGACGCTTTTTGAATTGGTTTTATGTTTGATTTTGGGGTCTGCCATGGAAGTTGCAGAAAACTCCATCGCAGGGATGTTTCGGAAGTTCATTTCCGAAAACACCTTCATCCCAGTTTTCGGAAATGAACTTCCGAATTGTATCAGAAGTTCAAATTTTTTAGTTTTTTATTTTGTCTCGCATATTAATCGATTTCAATTGTTTACAGGAACATGTCAGGCAACCAACCAGCACGCATCAGACAGGGTAGGGAGACCCAGACTGCGTCGGCTAGACAGGGTAGGGAGTGTCTGTTTTAATTTGCAAGTACTTTATTTTTAACGCCTTTGTTTATTGTGCCTGTTTCTTTGAAGTTTGTGTGCATGCGTTCTGACTTCTTTGACGGCGTGTCGCTGGTTTCCAACGTCTTTGTTCTTTAATGACTTGTCTGTTTCCCAAGCGTTTTTGTCCCCTTTCTTCTTTTATAAAAGGAGGTCTCATGGACCTTTCTTTCTTCATTTTTACGCAGGAATGGGTGACGCTAAGGGAAGAAAGGGTTCTTCAACCTCGTGCTCTCGCGGAGTGAAGGAGGTGAAGGAGAAGAAGAAGGTTTTGACTGGTTCTGCTTCTCGTCCCCTGGGGGTCCATGGCTCGGACGTGCAGGCTCAGTCTTCAGGCGTGAGAGTCATGATCAACGCAGATGGTTCTGAGACTGAGTGGGATGAGGATTGGTATCATTATCTTCATTCGGAGGAGTTCGCTCGTCGGGCAGAATAACGTGTTTTTGTTTTGTTTGAAGTGTTTTGTTTTGTTTTGTTTTGATTTCGGATTGTATCTTTCGCACAGTGTTTTTGGATTGGATTTATCATATTAGTATTTTCAGTTTATCTGTTGCTTATTTTATTTGGCGTTTGCGTTTAATTAAAATGCGAGACAGTTTAAGAAAAAACATTAAAAAAAAACACAGTTTCTGCATAATTCGGAAGTTCATTTCCGAATTCACCCCCCATGAGGTGTTTTCGGAAGTTCATCTCCGAAGACACCCCCCATGAGGTGTTTTCGGAGATGCACTTCCGAATTGTGGAAATTTTTTTAAAAAAAAAGCGCTTCGGAAGTTCATTTCCGAAGCAGGGGTATTTTGGGATTTTCGCTGGGGGTGACCCCCTAGGGAGGTGGCTAAAGAAATTTTCTATATTTATATATAGGCCACATGGTGGAAAAATGATAACCATACTTCACACATTTTACATTTGTAAAGAAATACATGGAATTGTGAATCTGATTGCGGCTGTCGTAATGTGAAATAATTATAATTTATTATTTATCACAAAAATGATGAACAACAGTGACGATTTCAGCACATTTCGACTTAATTTTGACATGAGAGTTTTTGCGTTAACAAACCGAACATTGTCCGTAAGTAGAAACCGTAAAAGCACAAGAGCACTGAGTGTTGCTCTCTCTCTCTTTACGGTTTAAACTAGTTACAAATACTCATGGATATTAGACAAAATCCCTATAACTCTTTGAAACAACATGCTTCATTTGTCATGCAATTTATCAACATATAGCCACCATCACTTAATAGAGAAAACCGTTAAGGCTTATGAAGCTGCTGTTAAATGAGGGAAATGCTTAGTTTCTTGAAAGTGATGGCTCTGATCAGATTCAATTTGATAGTCTTTATCTTCTTCATTTTCACCATCCCAAAGGAACTTTGCATATGAAGCAAGTACATGGCTTTAATTGTTAAATACATATATACATTAGTTACTTCACTATCAACATGAAATTAAAAAAAAAAAGTTTAATATTAATTATAATTATATATATCATACCAATCATTTGGGTCATTTTGAATAGCTTGATCAAAATATTGTTGAGTTCGAGCAGCATTCTTCTCAATTTGCCATATTAAATTTGCATAGATGGACAAAATATGACCATCACCAGGATTTGCCATAATTGCCCTTTCTAGGTACTCCTTTGCTTTAGAATAATCTCTGTCATACCCCAAAATTTGCCCTCCATGTTCCATTCCAATGATTCAGAGTTCAAGATTCAATGCCAAAGCTTTGCTCAAATAATCCCCAAGATCCACAGTCAATTGATTCAAACCTGAAGGTCAACCGCAATCAAAGCATGATTCAAATTATGATCATTGGTCAAACATCAAGTATAGAGGAGTATAACCATCATTTGATCAAGAATGATCATGATTCCATTAATAGAAACTCAGAGATGAACAAATGCAAAAAGGTTCAAATTAGGGTTTCTTAGGAGAAAGTCAACCCAACTTTGACTGGGCATAACTTTCACATGGAACATCAAAAATTCTCCACTCAAAGCCTATTTTGAAGGAAATTGGATTATCTACAAATGTGCCTCTCACAAGCCAGGGCTAGAAATGATTCATTTGATAGATACAGTGCAAAAGATTACAGGTCCTTTTCAGGCATCCTTCAAAAGCAGTTTTTTCGCAAAGAGGATATGGTCAAGATAAAAGCTCCAAATGGAAAATATATTCCAAAGTGGCTTATAGAGGACCTCTTGAGGTTTCCAAAAAGTCTTAGAACTCCCTCATAGCTTAAAAATTGAGTGAGATATGATTGATCAAAGTTGGGTGACTTTTGGAGGTAAAATGTGAAAAGAGAAGGTTCAAATGGAGAAATTTTGCAAACGGGCCTATGGTTTCTTGATGCAATCTTGGTCCACAAGTCATTAGTATGCCTAAAATCATTTGCCACGAAATTTAGCATTATATTTGATTTAATATGATTTTTATCTCATTTTTAATGATTTAAATTAAATGGAGAATCAAATATTTTGTTAAATAAGTATATATAGATTGATTCCAATCAATATTAATGACAAATATAATATAATTTTCGTGCATATTAATTGGATAAAGATCAACACAAATTTTGGCCAAAAAAAGAAAGTTTTTATTCAAGAAATAAAACCAATTTTCACAAACATGGCAAGAAGGGATTTAAAGGGTTTTGGGCCTTTGTTTCAGACCTAATTGAACCTCTATAAGTAGTTGACACAAGGCATATGAATAAGGGTTCAGGAATTCGGATCAGAGGCATACATTCAAGAACAAAAAAATTCACCAAGAAACTTGATTTCGGTTTTGGAGAATTGGGAGCTTTCAAGGGGATTTGAGAGTTGCAAAAGATTCGTGGGATCATTCTGAAGCTGTTTGGATCATTGCTCTGCAACAACAACCCCAGAATTACCTCCGATTGACCAAGGTAAGTCGTTCTAAAGCTTGGATCGATTAGCATCATATACGCATATCCATGTTGTTTTGAGGGTGTATTTGGTTTTGTCTGACTGCCACGAACGTTTCTGGGGTATTTACAAGGTTCTCGTGTCTTCTATCGTGATCGGCCATTGGAGGCCGATCGAAGCTTTTAGGTTGGAATTTAGGGCTTTCGCATAGGGGTAAAATTAGGGCTGAATAATAACATGGCTGAGTTCGTATGATTCAGACGAACAAGATGAGGGTATCGCGAAATGTTTATGAGCATCTATGTTCTATTCGTTATTTTTTTAGGTTAATTTGCTACGAACCAAACTGTAGCAATTTCGTAGCAAATGTTGCAGGTTTGTTACGAGTTTCTGTGAGGAAGATGATGATGTGGCTACGCGCTATTGGGCTGTTTGAATTTCGCGCCTGTTTGGTGGTCTAGCATTTAGTTTTTTGTATATATTATATTCAGGGTAAATTGCTAACACGTGCGCGCGCTGGTTGGGTTGGTAAGCATGTTGTTGGTCACGCAAGGGTCCAGGGTTCGATCCCTGGCCCTTGCTATTATTTTTCTGGAATTTCTAACTTCTGATCCCATGCTCTACATATTGTAAGCTACCATACAACCTCACAAATCTAACCCTCCAACCTCCACTCAGCCAAATCCAACGCTGCAGATCTAATGCCCTATACCATGCACCCTACTGACCACCACATTGAATCCTAGTCCTATTAAACTAAAATCTTTTTTTTAATTAATTATTTGTTTTAATTAATTTTTTTTTAATATATTTATTTGTGTATTAATGATTATTTTTATAAATAAATTAGTACATGATAATTATATTAAAATGATAATTTGTTGTTCGTGCCGATTAAATCGATTAATCGCTATGGTCAACAATAATTTTAATTAAAATATTATTTAAATAAATTACAAATCAAATCATATTCGATTAAATGGTTGCAATCATCTTATTGATTGTGATGATTAATCCTCCCTTGTTCTAAATTTAATTTGTTATTATTCGTAATCGAATCAATCGGTTATGAGGGGTAACAATACAAAACAAAATTCATAAAAATAATAAAATACAATAATCCGTTATTAGTGATAATCGAATCAATCGATTTGAATTGGTAATGGTACAAAACCCCTAATCTTTTGACTATGGTGATCAAACCCATTGATCATTGCGGTTAATTGTGCCAAATCAGGGTTGTACGCCCAGAACATCTAAAACAACTTCAAAACATTTTTCAAACACCTTTCAAACTTCAAGCTCAAAATACAGATTTTTATCTACGATAGGCTATTCAAAGCCTTCAAACTATCAAATCAAATTTCAAACCTTAAGGGCGTACAACCCGTCCCCCGAACTACGTAGACTCTGATCCTCCCTAAGGAGGTACGTAGGCACTTGGCAACAAGGCGAGTCCCCCACCCTAAAATCTCAATTTTCCCCTTATTCAATTCTTTAGCATAAACCTTACCTTAATACTCTTAGCCATCAAACCTTTGCCTTAGATTCAAAGCCAATAGGAAAGGGTTGAGGGTGCCTAACACCTTCCCTCGACCTGAATATAGTAACTTACCCTGAATCTCATATCTGCGTAGGGTTTCCTATTCGCCCTTCAGAATAGGTGGCGACTCTCTAAGTTAAATTTTTAGGCAGGTTGCTACAGCTGGCGACTCTGCTGGGGATCTCTATTTCGGTGGATTACTATGCTCCTATAGGTTTAGGTTTGGCAGCTTTTTAGGGTTTGGCTAACGCGCCTTTTTCAGGGTTTACAATTATTTTTTTTTTTTTATTTCTTAAAATCGTTTATTCATTTTTGTCTAAAAATATTTAATTATTTATAATATGTTTATATTTAACTGTCTATGTGAATATATTTATATTTTTGTTAACTATTATATTTTTATATACTGCTGGATATATTATGTAGTGTTAAAACCCTAAGTGTGGGAGTTAACTTTGAGACCAAAAGGGGACATGAATCGCCTTACGAGTCTCACTGATAACTCCACTCGGAGTGGGTTAGGTATTTGGAAAGGTCCGAAACGAAGCTTGACTTTGTGGAGGGCTGGACTGGATACTTAGCTGATCTCTCCGGGAACCTACCCCAAAAATTCGAACCTCATGGATAAAATGAGTTGTTCCAAAATCCGAAGAGACAAAAAGTCTCGGAGGCTACGAACGACCCCATGAGACCTTCTAGAACCCCCCTATAAAAAGGTTGGCTCCCAAGAGCCGCTACGTCGAACCTATGAACTTATGTGATTTGTGCTATATATATTGTGTTGATCATTATTTTTTATTATTTCCTTTTTCATTCATCATACATCATGTGCATTCTTGCATCATATTTTATTCAAAAAAAAAAGAAAAAAAGGATATCATACATATCATGCATGGCATACACATCATTTTCATGACATTAAGAGAAGATTCTTCTTCTATCTCCAGAGCAAGGGACCATTGGGAAGGATAACCTAACATCCCGACCATCTCATCAAACAAGGTTTCAGCAAAAGAGATCAATGGATCAGCTGGAACAGAATCAAGCCGCTCTTCGTGAGGAGGTGGATCAACTGAAGGTTAGTATGGAAGAAGTTAAAGGAGGTATGACTCAGATGCTAGGATTCATGAAGGCCCTCCTGGATAAACAAGAAAAAGCAAAAGAGGTTCAGTCTGGGGATACCCTAGTTCAGGATGAGATCCCTAACGACGAAAACCCGCTGATAGGATTTGTTTCAGGCTTTGGCCCAGCTAAGGATAAATCTCAGGCCCGATCTTTCAGGAGAGCTATTCAGTTCCAAGAGAAAGGAGAGACCTCCCAAGAAGGATTTGTCCCCACTCCACAAACGAAAGGGACAACCTGCATAGTTCGCATTCCTGCTAGCAGTGTCCCTAAAGATGATGATTACCTGGATCTACAATACGGAGTGCAAGAGGTGGACAACTCAGACCAAGTACCTCAGACACAACAGTCTATTCCTAACTCTAGGGAAGACTCCAAGGGTAGTGAACAAATCAAGGCGCTAGAAGAGAGACTAAAAGTGGTAGAAGGATACGATGTCTTTGACGTGAATACCTTCGAAATGAGTTTGGTCTCAGACTTGACTATCCCACACAAATTCAAGATTCCCGACTTCGAGAAATACAAAGGGCTCACGTGCCCGAGGAATCACTTGCGCATGTATGTGCGAAAAATGGCTGCTTATGCTCACGATCAAAAACTGATGATACACTTCTTTCAAGAAAGTTTAAGCGGAGCATCTATTGAATGGTATATGCAACTGGAGAAATCCTATATCAGAAGCTGGAATGATCTAGCTAACACGTTTTTTAAGCAATACAAGTACAACTTGGACATGGCACCCAATCGGATGCAATTACAAAACATGTCACAGAAGAAGGATGAATCATTCAAGGAGTATGCCCAAAGGTGGAGGGAAATGGCTTCTCGAGTCCAACCTCCCTTAATGGAAAAAGAACTGGTGGACATATTTATGAGCACCTTGCAAGGACCATACTACGACAAGATGGTCGGAAGCATATCTTCAGGGTTCTCGGACTTGGTAGTCATTGGTGAGAGAATTGAAAATGGAATCAAGAATGGGAAGATACAAGGGGCACCCTCAGGTTCCTACCATCCATAGAAGTCATATGACGCAAATAAGGAATCCAACACTGTGGGGGCAATCATGGGCAATCAACCCCCACAACAAAGGGATCAGCAAAAGCAACAGGCTGGCCAGCGCACCTGGAGGTCCAAGCCAAAACGATCATTCACTCAGTTGCACATGCCATTGGCTCAAGCTTTGCAACGTCTGCTCAGTCAGAACCTGATAACTCTGCTACCTCCATACTCAGCTCCGGCTAACCCCGCTCCCGGGTACAAGCATCATGCTAGGTGCGCTTATCATTCAGATAGTCCTGGTCATGATACAGAGGATTGTGGGCCATTGAAGCACAAGATCCAAGATTTGATTGAAGAAGGGCTCATTGAGTTTGAAGATCCTAGCAAGTCTAACACCATAGGTGGCTAGAAGGAGGATTTCTTAGATCATTAGTCTTGTTTCCATTTGCAATTTCTTTCCGTTTGTTTAAACATTAGTCTTATGACATATGCTATGTACTTTTCAAAAAAATCATTAATGCATTGCTTACGTTTGTCTTGATTCATTCCTAGTGTTCTCACTATATTTAAAAACTGTGTTTTTACTCGATTTTCTCATTTGTGATATTCAACTCTAGTGGAAAGTTTTACACTTTTTGAGGGAGAATGACGAAAACGATACCACAATTTCATACACTACGCTTTCGAACAGACCGTGTTGACGATGTACAGGCATTTGTTCAATCCCTAAAATAATGGAGATATAAGGATGTTAATCCCTCGTCAACCCCTTCGAGCCTAAAGAAGTAGGAGTTTTCCTTCATATAAAATAAAACCCTTCATATATAACCGGGGGTAGGGTAGTTGCTCAGATAACTTAATTATTCCAAACTGTTCCTTTGAACATAACCACCGATGGTTCTCCGTCATGATTAAGCCTGGCAGTCAATATCCGCAAGAAAAAAAGAGAAGGCAATGCAAAAGCCCACTAAGTCAAAACCTATTAAGGAGACTTAGGCAAAATTGGGGCATCCCGCTGACTATAGTTTTAAAAAACAGACAGTTCAGAAAAGTTAGGGATAACAAAGTCGAAAAAGGTTACTATGTACCTCCGACAAAAGGAAAATACTACAAAAAAGGAGGATGACTGCCTTTGCAGATAAACCTTTGGTTTTGGAACCATCACAGATGTCAATGTCATAATTCCCAAATTCTTTTGGAGACTAAACGCATAGCTAACTGAGCATAGGACCGGAGAACATCACGAAGATTGGGATGGGTACAAATAAACTTTGAGCCTTTATCTTTTGTTTCTTTAAACCGTGAACCAGGCCACGTTACAACCTTTAAAAGTCCTAACTGAAGCATGGTTAGTTCGAAAGTATATCGTTACCAAAGGTATCCTGACTCCTTAAGGTCTACTATAACTCTTGAGTTGATATCACTTTCTTGCAAAAAAAAAAAAAAAAACTTTGTTTTACTCAAAAAAAATGTTTTCAAACTTTCAAGACAACGTATGCATTTGCATTTCATAATAAAGTACACTTGTCTATATAGATTTAAATGTTAACATCAGGGAGAAGTTGCATGGGGCATGGTTAATGTCTAAAAATCCTACTGACTGACGGAGTAGCTTTTAAAAGCTTGTCAAAAGAAGAAGCATCTCTCACACATGACTGAGATAGCTGAAATGCACACGGGGCATAACTCGTCATTTATCCCATTTACATGGGGCAATCAAATCAAGATCCATGGAATCTCTCAAGGACGCTGAATAGCCCATGGGGCAAGCCCATTACCTGGGGGCACGTTGCAAAGGTCGCTCAGTATCAGATGATGTCAATGCCACCCTCACATCCTTTTTAGGAACATTTATAGGGTACTTTTCAATCTGTCCGTATAGTCTTCTTTAAGACGTGTTCAAATACTTCTTACCCTTTCTAGGAACCTTTTCCAAACAGTCTTTTAAAGACCCATTTTCTTATCCTCTCTATTTTCAAACCCTTTCAAACAGTCTTCTTTGAGACATATTCCTTTCCAAGAACCTTTTCTAGGTAGTCTTCTGTAAGACATCTCTGAACTTTTTCAGTTAGTCTTTTAAAGACATATTCAAACTTCTCTTATGCTTTCAAGAACCTCGTCAAACTTTGTTTAAAGTACAGAGTCTTCTAAGACAGCTCACCATCCTTTCTAGAGTAGTCTTCTTCAAGATGTTTTCCCTGAGTTTTGTTCAAAACCTCGCGTTCCTAAAAACAGTCTTTATCCTCTATAGGAATATTTCTGACCCTTTACACAACACATCCCTTCGAGCTTTGTTTAAAGCTCAGTCTTATTTAAGACAAGTTCACGTTTCTTTCCAAGAACCTCTTCAGGTAATCTTATAAAAGACATCATCTCATTCTGAGTACCCAGCAAATCACTATCCGTCAGGCGCGACCGAAACGCATGACTCAGCATCTGCTTCATATTCAAACCAACACCTAGCATCAAGGAGACCCCTAAATTGGTCAAATCAAAGACGATCGTTCCTGATAAAGACCCTTAGATGGGGAAACCACGTTCAGAAGGTTTTCCTAGAACAGGGGCATACAATCCAGAATCCTATTGACTATGGGGCATTCTTTTCCAAGAATTCAAACACTGGGGCAATGCATATCAGGCAAGACATGGTGAAATTCGAGTTCCCTCAAAAGGTCCCTCCTTCAAATCAAGGGGCACATCCCTCAAAATTTCCGATATTCGGGAAGTCATACAAGCATCATACAAAGAGCATTGTTGCATATTTGATCTTCTCACGCCTGTACTATTCACATCCCGCTGTGTGGGATAGGCGTACATGCATAATTCTCATTGAGAATCTCATTACATGGTACATGCATCATGACATTGCATAAGAACTAACGCTACCTTTTCAGGTCACTTCATAATCAAAAAGATGTTATCATCTGATTACAGTGCGAATACGATCGTATCAACGATTCAATCTTAACAGACACAATTCTAATACCTCATTCCAAGTCTTTCTTCAAAGGCAATCCAGAAGCAATCTAAGAATTTCTCACCTCTCCAGGTAGTCTTGTCCAAGACAATCATCCAAATCCTTCCAAGCAGTCTTGTTTAAGACATATCCTGACCTTTCTAGGTAGTTTTGTTTAAGACATTCCATATCCTTTATAGGAATCTTTTTAGATGGTTTTGTTTAAAACGTTCCATATCCTTTATAGGAATCTTTTTAGATAGTTTTGTTTAAAACATTTCATATCCTCTATAGGAATCTTTTTAGATAGTTTTGTTTAAAACACATCGCTCCCTTTATAGGAATCTTTCTAGATTAGTTTTTTTTAAAAACATATCGTCCCCTTTATAGGAATCTTTCTAGATTAGTTTTGTTTAAAACATTTCATATCCTCTATAGGAATCTTTTTAGATAGTTTTGTTTAAAACACATCGCTCCCTTTATAGGAATCTTTCTAGATTAGTTTTTTTAAAAACATATCGTCCCCTTTATAGGAATCTTTCTAGATTAGTTTTGTTTAAAACATACCACATCCTCTATAGGAATCTTTTTAAATAGTTTTGTTTAAAACACATCGCTCCCTTTATAGGAATCTTTCTAGATTAGTTTTGTTTAAAACATATCATTCCCTTTATAGGAATCTTTCTAGATTAGTTTTGTTTAAAACATATCACATCCTTTATAGGAATCTTTTTAGATATTTTTTGTTTAAAACATATCACATCCTTTATAGGAATCTTTTTAGATATTTTTGTTTAAAACGTATCTTATCCTTTATAGGAACATTTCCAGGTAATCTTGTTTAAGAAATCTCATATCCTCTCTAGGTAATCTTGTTTAAGATACCTCATGTCTTTTTAGAAACCTCTCTAGGTAATCCTGTTTAAGACGTTTCATATCGTTTTAGAAACCTCTCTAGGTAATCTTGTTTAAGATATCTCACATCTTTTTAGAAGCCTCTCTAGGTAATCTTGTTTAAGATATCTCATATCTTTTTAGAAACCTCTCTAGGTAATCTTGTTCAAGATACTTCATATCTTTTAGGAGCCTTTCTAGGTAGTCTTGTTTAAGACATGTCTCAACTTCTTTAGGTTAATCTTGTTTAAGACATCCCATCTCCGTCTAAAAACCTCTCCAAGTGAATCTTGTTTAAGACACATCTCAGCCTATCTAGGACAGTCTTGTTAAAGACACACCATGCCTTTCTAGGTAGCTTTCTTAAAATATTTATCTAATCTTTTCTAAGATACACCTAGTTCTTTTATAGAACTCCTCAGTTAGTCTTCTCCAAGGCATTCTTCCTAAGCATTGTTCAAAGCCTAAGCTTCTCCACGTCAACCTTCAATACATCCTATTCAGGAATCTCTTCAGGTAGTCTTATATAAGACATTACTCTCTCTCTTCAAGATACAATCAAGTAATCCAGGGCTGAAAAGCATATGCTTTAGCCAAGTACCTTACCAGGCGAATGGATGGCATCTATAAGCCCATCTCCCACAGATCTCCTTTCCTATGCAAGCAAATTTCAGGGCATTTTAGTGTCCAATCGTCTTCCACCTCTTCAGGTTCAAGAAGATTGAACAGGGGCAGCTGTCATACCCCAAAATTTGCCCTCCATGTTCCATTCCAATGATTCAGAGTTCAAGATTCAATGCCAAAGCTTTGCTCAAATAATCCCCAAGATCCACAGTCAATTGATTCAAACCTGAAGGTCAACCGCAATCAAAGCATGATTCAAATTATGATCATTGGTCAAACATCAAGTATAGAGGAGTATAACCATCATTTGATCAAGAATGATCATGATTCCATTAATAGAAACTCAGAGATGAACAAATGCAAAAAGGTTCAAATTAGGGTTTCTTAGGAGAAAGTCAACCCAACTTTGACTGGGCATAACTTTCACATGGAACATCAAAAATTCTCCACTCAAAGCCTATTTTGAAGGAAATTGGATTATCTACAAATGTGCCTCTCACAAGCCAGGGCTAGAAATGATTCATTTGATAGATACAGTGCAAAAGATTACAGGTCCTTTTCAGGCATCCTTCAAAAGCAGTTTTTTCGCAAAGAGGATATGGTCAAGATAAAAGCTCCAAATGGAAAATATATTCCAAAGTGGCTTATAGAGGACCTCTTGAGGTTTCCAAAAAGTCTTAGAACTCCCTCATAGCTTAAAAATTGAGTGAGATATGATTGATCAAAGTTGGGTGACTTTTGGAGGTAAAATGTGAAAAGAGAAGGTTCAAATGGAGAAATTTTGCAAACGGGCCTATGGTTTCTTGATGCAATCTTGGTCCACAAGTCATTAGTATGCCTAAAATCATTTGCCACGAAATTTAGCATTATATTTGATTTAATATGATTTTTATCTCATTTTTAATGATTTAAATTAAATGGAGAATCAAATATTTTGTTAAATAAGTATATATAGATTGATTCCAATCAATATTAATGACAAATATAATATAATTTTCGTGCATATTAATTGGATAAAGATCAACACAAATTTTGGCCAAAAAAAGAAAGTTTTTATTCAAGAAATAAAACCAATTTTCACAAACATGGCAAGAAGGGATTTAAAGGGTTTTGGGCCTTTGTTTCAGACCTAATTGAACCTCTATAAGTAGTTGACACAAGGCATATGAATAAGGGTTCAGGAATTCGGATCAGAGGCATACATTCAAGAACAAAAAAATTCACCAAGAAACTTGATTTCGGTTTTGGAGAATTGGGAGCTTTCAAGGGGATTTGAGAGTTGCAAAAGATTCGTGGGATCATTCTGAAGCTGTTTGGATCATTGCTCTGCAACAACAACCCCAGAATTACCTCCGATTGACCAAGGTAAGTCGTTCTAAAGCTTGGATCGATTAGCATCATATACGCATATCCATGTTGTTTTGAGGGTGTATTTGGTTTTGTCTGACTGCCACGAACGTTTCTGGGGTATTTACAAGGTTCTCGTGTCTTCTATCGTGATCGGCCATTGGAGGCCGATCGAAGCTTTTAGGTTGGAATTTAGGGCTTTCGCATAGGGGTAAAATTAGGGCTGAATAATAACATGGCTGAGTTCGTATGATTCAGACGAACAAGATGAGGGTATCGCGAAATGTTTATGAGCATCTATGTTCTATTCGTTATTTTTTTAGGTTAATTTGCTACGAACCAAACTGTAGCAATTTCGTAGCAAATGTTGCAGGTTTGTTACGAGTTTCTGTGAGGAAGATGATGATGTGGCTACGCGCTATTGGGCTGTTTGAATTTCGCGCCTGTTTGGTGGTCTAGCATTTAGTTTTTTGTATATATTATATTCAGGGTAAATTGCTAACACGTGCGCGCGCTGGTTGGGTTGGTAAGCATGTTGTTGGTCACGCAAGGGTCCAGGGTTCGATCCCTGGCCCTTGCTATTATTTTTCTGGAATTTCTAACTTCTGATCCCATGCTCTACATATTGTAAGCTACCATACAACCTCACAAATCTAACCCTCCAACCTCCACTCAGCCAAATCCAACGCTGCAGATCTAATGCCCTATACCATGCACCCTACTGACCACCACATTGAATCCTAGTCCTATTAAACTAAAATCTTTTTTTTAATTAATTATTTGTTTTAATTAATTTTTTTTTAATATATTTATTTGTGTATTAATGATTATTTTTATAAATAAATTAGTACATGATAATTATATTAAAATGATAATTTGTTGTTCGTGCCGATTAAATCGATTAATCGCTATGGTCAACAATAATTTTAATTAAAATATTATTTAAATAAATTACAAATCAAATCATATTCGATTAAATGGTTGCAATCATCTTATTGATTGTGATGATTAATCCTCCCTTGTTCTAAATTTAATTTGTTATTATTCGTAATCGAATCAATCGGTTATGAGGGGTAACAATACAAAACAAAATTCATAAAAATAATAAAATACAATAATCCGTTATTAGTGATAATCGAATCAATCGATTTGAATTGGTAATGGTACAAAACCCCTAATCTTTTGACTATGGTGATCAAACCCATTGATCATTGCGGTTAATTGTGCCAAATCAGGGTTGTACGCCCAGAACATCTAAAACAACTTCAAAACATTTTTCAAACACCTTTCAAACTTCAAGCTCAAAATACAGATTTTTATCTACGATAGGCTATTCAAAGCCTTCAAACTATCAAATCAAATTTCAAACCTTAAGGGCGTACAACCCGTCCCCCGAACTACGTAGACTCTGATCCTCCCTAAGGAGGTACGTAGGCACTTGGCAACAAGGCGAGTCCCCCACCCTAAAATCTCAATTTTCCCCTTATTCAATTCTTTAGCATAAACCTTACCTTAATACTCTTAGCCATCAAACCTTTGCCTTAGATTCAAAGCCAATAGGAAAGGGTTGAGGGTGCCTAACACCTTCCCTCGACCTGAATATAGTAACTTACCCTGAATCTCATATCTGCGTAGGGTTTCCTATTCGCCCTTCAGAATAGGTGGCGACTCTCTAAGTTAAATTTTTAGGCAGGTTGCTACAATCTCCACAAACCTATTAAATGTAGGAATACATAATTAATCTATTAGGTTCATAACAAGATATTATTGTAAAAGTTATTAAAAATAAAAAATAATGTTAAGAAATAATAATAAAGAAATTAAAATACATAAATATAAAACCACAAATTTCACTTAAAATTGAATGATTTGAAGAAAAAATGAAGTATCACAAGTACGGTACGTATATTTGATCCCAGTAGTTTACCATTTTAGAATTACCCAACACAAATTTTAAAAAATAAAATTATTTTTTTTAGTAAGCATGCCATTTATTTTATTATTTTCAAATTTCAATTTTAACAGAAAGAAGACATGGTTAGGCCTGAGTAACCATGCAAAAAATATATATAATTACCTCCTTCAAAAACTTAGCATAATTTGCAAGCAAAAGAGCATCACAAGGGTGTGTTTCAATCATGTTTTGATAGTAAAAATCTATCTTATCTCTACCATGATTATTTTCTTCATTGAGATTCCAACCTTTTCCATTTCCACCATCTGATCCTCTTCCACCACCTTTACATCCACCATTGTTCTTCATCCCACCATCCATCATTGAAGTTCTCACCATCTTACCCTCTTTCACTTCATTTCTTTCTAAGGAAATTATTTTCTTAGAACTTGAAGAGTTTTTAAGGTCTATCTTAGTCTTGTTTTGGCTTAGACTTAAAAATGATATTGTTCTAGGAAGCTTAAGAGTGTGTTCTGGCTCAAGAGAGGACTCTTTGAATTTATATAGTAATAGTGAACTTTGAATTGGAGCAGAGGAGCTTCTAAGTAACAAGTTTAAAGATAAAACAAAATATCAATGAGGTGTGTAATATAATATGAAAGTTGGCCAATTGAGATAGAAGGATGAGGGAAGGTGAGAAAGAAGTGGTACAAATTGAAACAAGCATTAGAAGATAGAGCTAAATACTTATAGTGAAAGACAAGTACTTTGATTAAGAAAAAAAGAAAAGAGAAACATTGAGAAAGCTAATTGATTGAGAGTGAATGAGTGAAGTTAAAAGAAATGATATGAAAAAGAAAAATTAATATTCAATTTTAAAATTATATTTTTAATTAAGGCTTAAATGTATTTTTGGTTCATGTAAATTAGTAAGTTTTTGATTTTCGTCCTTGTAAATTTTTTTCTGTGTCTGAATCCCTATATTTCACTTTTATAAAATCAAAATCCGCAAAAAAATTCGCAGGAAAACCTGCAGATTTTCCTGCGGATTTTGGCTTTAGGGACTAAACCGCAAGCAAAAAGTAAGATATAGGGACTCATACCAACAAAAAAAATTTACAGGGACAAAAATCAAAACTCGCTAATTTACAGGGACCAAAGGTACATTTAAGTCATTAATTAAAGATATTATGATAATATAAATGAACAAAAATTATGTGAGATTGAATATAATTCTTAGGAGTTGACCTAATGATAAAGACTTCGATCATCGATCATGAGAACGTGCACCTCTCAAAATTTCATGTTTTTATCTTACTAGCCATTTTTATATTAGATCAAACTCATACAAAATTAAATATTGTAATATGTTTAATGGATCAATCTCAGCCAGAATTTTCATTAACATAATAGTGAATTTTATTTTCATAATAAAGTGTGTTTTTGTGAATGGGGGCATAATTTACCTATCTAATAAGCTAACCTAAAAAATATTTGTATATCCAATAAGCGTGATTATGAATATTGCAATACATGAAATGGAGGGACCTACCCCGCAGTTTTTTTTTGTTGTGAGTTGAAAAATTGGACGGTCTCGAATTAGTGCAATCACCTTCACAAGTGAGGCCAAGAATATAGCATCACCTGGTTCAAGTATTAATGGACATATTTTGTTGTTATATTACATTTGCCAATAATGTAGCAAGCAACCATTGCCGGAGGCTGGAAAGTAGAAAATGTGGAAAGCGATCTTCAAAGATTTTATTCTGATATTATGATTATTGTTAATTATAGAAATAAACATATAAATATCTTTATCATGCAATGTTCAAGAATATAAAAAACTAATTCAAAGATGTATCCAACAAAAGGTAAAATCGTTTCGATACACCAAAATTGCCCCCCGAGTTTGATGGGATAACTCTGCTTTAAGAGAGTGTGGCTTTGAATCTTTCTCAATATTTAGAATTGGGCGGGAGTGAAATGTCAAGAGAATTGATTTTACCATTTAAAAATGGGTAATGGTTATCTTGTTATCCATTTGTCATATATATATTTGTTAAAAATAGTTATTCTTCTATGGCATCACATGAAGACCACCAATTAGTTCCCGAAATTTTAGTGTTTGAGAGAAGAATTAGCTAGTCAAAATTTGAGGTGAGAGTTAAAAATATGTGTCAGGAGTAACAATCTCTAACATTTCATCAACATTATTTAGGTTTGTCATCTCTTTTATTGTTTGTGTATCTACCTCAACCAAAAAGGAATAAAATATACTAGAAATACAGTTGTGGTTAGGAATAAATTTTTTATCACGGTTATAATAAATATCTTTTGCACATCTCTGGTAGTTGAGATTATAAAAGATATCTTATAAGTAATTTAGGTGGTTGGGATGTGCATGAGAGCTTAAGGCTAACGATGGAATATGGTTGTTTTTGGGAGGTAGGGTTTGTGTGGTTAAAGGGATAAGGGTTAGGTTTTTTGAATTTCGATTTGTCATCTATTAACTTGAATCAAATGAGTTTGGTAAGGCCAATTGCTTGAGAAATTGAAACAAGTCTTTGAATAGCCTTCTAATTTCAGGTGTTAAACCAGAAATAAAACAAATAAAAATAACTGTTTGAGGCAATCCTACAACTTGATTTCTTAACTTCTCAAATTTAGCTTGGTAATCAACATCAGAACCCTCTTGTTTCAATTTAAATAATTTTGCATGATGATTAACATATGTTGAAAGGCCAAATCGTAATTTTAACAACTGATGATTATGGAGCATCCATTTAAATAAGTGTAAGTCATCATCACCCTTCATGTATAATGCAGATGATGGAAAACGATTTTTCATGCGACAATTGATAAAAATTATAAAAATGTTATGCTTGAAATAATAATTCTAAAGGTTCAAAACTATCAAACACCACAAGTTCCAATTTGAGTGTAAGAATTGAGTTTTTTTTTTTGTGTATTCTGAGGAATCTGTGGTGAGGTTTATTGATGAAAATTGAGAATATTATAGCGAGATTAGTTTAAAAAGGAAGTTGAGGATTGATGTAAGTGGGATCCATAAATTGTGGTGGAGGAAATATGGGTGGTGGTTGTGTTGTAGTATTTCTTATAGTAGGGATGAGCATAACATGGATAAAAATAGGGGTAGTAGGTGAAACATTAGGTGTAATAACATGTCCATAAACCAAGGGAACTAAGTATTTATAGGTATACTTGAAGAAGGTGTTGATGTGTGACCAATGGTGGTTTGTTGCAGTCTATAATGAACCATTAAATTTGTGAGAATAGTCGTGATCGATTCATGTCTTAAATATAGAGCTTCATATTTGTTATCCATTCTAGTATGGATGTTTTCCAATGGATGCTTCATATTTGTTTGATGAGCTAAAAGAGAGTAAGATGACTTTCAGATCGTGGTTGAAGACATCTCCTCTACCAAAAGTCAAAGGTGATACAAAAAAGGAAGCAAGCAGAAGCAAATGCATCAAGAACATTTTTTAGTCCATTAGTTATAGCAAAGAAAAGGAAGCAACCAAAAAAAATATAGATATAGAGTCTAAAACAGGGCAGTCATAGCTAGGGGTGGCAAAACGGGCCGTGGCCCGCCGGGCCAGCCCGCCACCCGCCAAAAAATGGTGGGTTGGATTGGGATTTTAGGCTCGCCGCTCGCCAAAGCTTGCCCCGCAAAAACCCGCCGCCCGCCAAAACCCGCCGCCCGCCAAAACCCGTCTCTCCTCCAAAATTCACTCTTTTTTTAGTTAATTCTAGTAATTTTAATTCTTGATGGTTTATTTTATACATTTATTTATAAATATATGTAATATTTTTTTAAGTAAATTTGTTAAAAAGTTGCTTTTAAAAAAAATTGTTTTAAAAAATAAGTGAAAAGTTTAATTAAAAGATAAAAAAAACATATTAATCTTTTAAAAAAATATAAATAAAAATAGGCGGGTAAGCCCGCCGCCCACCAACCCGCCATCTTGGCGGGGCGGACATGACTTTTATGCCCATTTTACTTGGCGGGCATGCCCGCCCCGCTCGTTTTTTGGCGGGCATAAGGCGGGGTTTTGCCACCCCTAGTTGTGTTGTAGTTGATATTGTTTTCCATAATTCTTACCAAACATGATTTGTATCGTGTCAATAATATTCCAGTACAAAATCGTGTTGATAATTATATATTTTATTCGAATTTGTTGTTGATAAATTAGAAAAGAGTTATTCTTTTATGGAAGCACATGACATCGACACCAACGTTTGGATTAGTAAGGTAGTTTGGTGATGGAGTGAGAGACATTGCAGTAAATGAATATTGTGATACTCTTCATGATATTATTCGTGAAATTCTTGGAATCAACTTGTTTGATAGCACTTTTCAGTTAGTTGATAATGCTAATAATATGAATCAGCCATCTTGAAAGATATATTGTAATGATGAAGAAAAAGTTAGAACTAATTGAGATGATTAACAGAAAAAATGAACATAACTTTTTAATATACATATTGTTGATTTTTTGAGAAATGTAGTGAAATAGGAGAAATTTTGAAAAAATGAACAAAAATTTCCTTCCATTCTACATTAGTCAATACCGTTTTGTCACGTCCGTTTTCACAGTCACGGACCGTTATTTACCTTGGATAAAGTTAATAATTTTATAGATATGACGCTTTATCAATTTAAATAATCATCAAAAACTATTTGTTACATTAATGATTTGCATCAACTTTCGTAAGATCCCTTCGAGTCTCTTACCACTCGGACCAACTACGTGCCGGTAATAAAAAACTACCTGAGTTGAGTTATTCTAGCATGCAAAATATTCTCAGAGAAAAAAATTTATGGAGAAACAGAATATTCATCCAACACATTGCAATTATTTTTCCATTGATGTATAATTCTGTCCCTCTAATAATAATTCAATATATATACAAATTACATGCTTACTATTTTATTTTCTAAATTTAGATCCATTGTTTGGTCTATTCCTTCCATCCCAAGCTGAGGCCCAAAAGAATAGAGACATCCAGAAAAGAACAGCAAAGAAGATCTGTACTCTATCTTGAAATTTAGAGAAGGATGCACCAACATCTGCTCCACAAAAGAAAAAAGGCTCTTGTCAAAACCAAAATTAGCAACACCCGCTACAACCACTATTGTTGATCGTGACTTTGCGGGTCAATAACGTGCGTCGCACCGAACCCTACCACTACTACTTTGTTCCGCTATAGCACGCTATTAGCAACAAAGCATTTCGGCAACCGCCAACACAACCCGGATGTATGTGGTTACGCTCAACCCCTTCCATTTTCTCAAATGTCAACAACAGAATACAGATGAAGTTGACAAAACATGAAGAGGAATTCATACGAGATCATTGAAAACTAAACATATCTACATGATTTTATGCTACACCAGACAAGAGACATTGTTATCAAATAGTGACTAGACTACTGGAATTTAAACAAATCACTATTGTCCTACAATATACTATTTAGTAACAAGTGTTATCAAATAGTGGCTATAGCGGCTAAGAGCACGGTAGTGCTGGAGAATTTGAAGAAACCGATATTTTCAGCAATCCATTATTAACAACACTTAACAACAACAGATCCTTTCAAATAAAAACTTTGCATCGTAAAGTTATTTTTTTAAAGTTTCGTATGGACTACCCCAACACAAAAATTGTTAGCACCTAGCTGGATTCAAACCTAAAGCCTTGAGAGAAGCACACTCTCACAACTTGAGCCATAACCAACATGTCAAACCTGTCTTAGCCAGTTTGTGTTTTGAACTGTTTTGGCATCTACAGAAGTGGCAAGTTGGTTGTTCACTTTCAGAACTTTCAATTATTTTCTAGAATGAATCCGCTAATCATGTTATACTCCAGAAACTTATTCTCAAAAAGTAACAGGCATGGTATGAACTTTCTTCAACCTATATAAAATACTCAAACAAAGAAATGAAATCTCCATTTCATTCTGCTACGCTCCATTTCATTCCATTATGTTCCATTTCGCTCAACTCTATTTCAGTCTCCATTAATCCAAGCATGGCCTTAGAATAACGAGGACCACGAGTTTCTACTTTATGTGAATATTGTGAGTTTTAGTCTCCGAAGCTCGGACACCATAAACACTGACACTGACACAAACGTAAAAGTGTCGGTGTTTATGGTGTCGGTTTCAGATACAGACACAGACACATATTTTCAGATGTATCGGTGCTAAAGAGATTTTAGTTAAAGTTTCTAGTAATTTTAATGTGTGGTCCAAGTTGAACTTCCCTTAACTCTTATCCCATTCAGTTTCAACCAAAAGAAACTCAAATCATGACACAAACTATTCTAATTCATGTTTCTAAACAGAGCATAAGCGAAAAAGTTACTTGATCATAGAACTAAGGTCGTGGCTCGTGCAAATAATATTATACAAAAAAAAACACAAACAAAAACAAAGATAAAGTTAAAAGCCAACGAAACCAAAAGTATGTAATTGAGTAATTTACTTTGAAGTTGTATTGAATCGTTACCCGGTGGTTGGTCAGAGCTGTGCGGCGGAGGAGGATCCGGCAAGGCGGCGCGGCACCGAAGACGACGGAGCGAAGTGGAGGAAGAAGAAGGGAGTGGATTAAATGGAAGATGAGAAGGGATTGAGAGGGAGAAAGAGGAAGTTGGAAAACGAGGGAGAGTGGAGAAAGAGGAGAAGAAGAATGGTGGTGGTGGGAGATTGAGAAGTTTCATTTCGAGGCATTTCAGATTGTAACCAAAATGAATGATTCCGATTCTGTTACGTTTTTGAATGAATTTTTGTTTGTTTTTTTTTGTGTGTGTTTTTTTGGACTAAATCTTTGGGCTCAATTCATAATCATGTTGGAAAAAATTTGCCACCTTATCTTTTCGAATTTATCCCACCACCCCAATAGTTTGACTTCGCACCCTCGTATATTTCTATAATCTTTATATTATTTTTGTCAAAATTTTGTCAAAATATAGGTCATGTGTTATCTTACGATTCCTCACTTTTTGTTTAAAGCAAAAGTGTAATTCAACAAGGTGAAACCTCCTGTTGAGTTTCGGCTTCCGAAGGACACCACATGTCTCACCATTATGAGATTCAAGTTGAATAATATGCTACCCCATATTGAAAACAAAAAGGTGAATAAGATGGAGTTTCTTGCACCATGGATTGATACCGGTGGAATGGTGAAATACGAACGTATTGAGTTGAAGAGTGATGAAGAATTGAAGGTTACGTGGAGAACATATTATTGTAGGCTAACTAAGGTATCGATCAATTTGATGCAACAATTACTATATCTATCAACAACAAAACTAAGATGTTAAAAGGTGCCAAATCACTTGATAGAGTTTATGTTTTCTTATTTATTTTTGTTTTATTAAATTATGTACTTTTTGTTAGATATTAAATTATTATCAAATAAGCAATCTTTCATTTAATCTTAATTAAAACAAATTAAAATGTCTTGTTAAGTATAAGTGAGAATAATGAATTATATTCATCATATAAATATAAAAGTGTTAAAATATTATCTAATAAACAATTTTTCATCTACTCTTAGAGTGTCTTTGGATGAGGTAGTTGAGAAATTTTAAGGAATTCAAAATTCTAAGTAATTCAAATGATTTAATTGAAATTTATTCATTTTTAAATTCATTTATTTGGATGAAATATTAAAATGATTCATTGATAGATTTTTCGGATCATTTTCATAAATTTTAAAATTTTTGAGCCAAATTTAAAAAAAATTAAAATAGGGAACGACTTGCAATTTTTAAAAATTTGAAGGGACTAATTTATCAAATTTGAAAATTATTAAGGACTTATTTATAATTTTTGTGGGTGAATTTTAAATTTTAAAAAAATACGAGGACCATTTTTCAAATTTTAAAAAATTAATAATAAATAATTTAATATTTACATATTATATAGAGTTGAGGAGCAATTTCAAATTCTTTACTTTTTGGTGTCATTTGAATTTTCTTAAATTTAAATCGAATAAAATACATCATAAATTTACATCATTTTAACAATTCTTCATATTTTTTATCCAAACAATAAATTTTGGTCAAGTCATTTTCAATTCCCTCAAAAAATTAATTTCCCTAATTAAAATACTCCATTTAAACACACTCTTAATTAAAACAAACTAAAATGTCTGGTTAAGTAGAAGTGAGAATAAGATAGGCCACACTTATAAGCCTACATTCTATCTTACATAAATTTAATCTATATTTATTTACTATTTCAAACGAGCGAACACATGGGTAGATGACTATTTAATTATTTTATTTATTTTTCTACTAAATTATATATTTTCGACGGGTCGAGACAACTTAATTTATATATCTTTTATATAGGTTTCTTAACCATAAGTATACTATATTTATTTATTATTTATAACGACATTGCGCGATTCCTGTAAACGCACGAGTAGATAACTATTTAATTATCTCATTTTTTTACTAAAATATATATATTTTTGATTGAACGATGCTACTTAATTTGAATATCTTTTATATACATTTATTAACTATGACTATACTAAATTTATTTACAATTTATTTCACAATGCGTGACTCGTATGAAGGTACAGGTAGATTAAATTAATATTTATATAATAATTATAATTATAATTTTTTTAATTTGTGTATCTTTTATATATATTTACTCCCTCTGTCCCAAGTTATAAGAGAAATTCACTTTTTTGATTCATTGAATAATTAATGTATCAGGTCTATAGACCTGATACATTAATTATTCAATGAATCAAAAAAATGAATTTCTCTTATAGTTTGGGACAGATGGAGTATTAACCATTATTATATTACAATGCATGACGGGCTGTCTGTCATGGTGATGACGCCTATCATCGACTCAAAACATCAAAACGTCACTTATGCGATGAACGACTCCACAAACTGAGCCTGAATTCCATGACGTCCCACCTGTCATGGTGATGACGCTCGTCATCGATCCAAAGGCGCATAACGGCCTGGTTGTCATGTTGGTGATGCCTGTCACCTATGTTGGTGACGCCTGTCACCTGCTTCAAAAATACAGAAACACAATTTCTGCATAGGAGCCTTATGTAAGTTTCGATTTTTTATTCTTATAACCCAAATTAGCCTAAACAATTATCGAAACAATCGTACATTAATTATTACATGTTATTTCGATCATTTAACACGATCAACGTAAAAATTCTCAATATCAAGATTATGCATAAACCTTCAAACATCAACAATGACGTATTTTCATCAACAACTCTAAAACAGAAATTGTGCACATATAATGGTGCACAAAATTATACTAAATTCAGCATACAACAACAATTATAACGACAAAATCAAAATCATATATTATAACACCCATTAAACAAGAAATCTCCCCTTACCTTGATCTCCTAGTAGCAATTGATAAAATTCTTGTTTGAATGTTCTTCCCTCACTCCCTAACCTTCAAGTTCTTCCTTATTCCTTTCCCTCTGTAAGCCAAATTCTCACGTACTGTCAAAATACCCTTCCTAAACCTAGATTATGCTTAACTTTAAATAGTTAGGATATTAATCTATTTAAAATTTGTTGAGAATAATGCAAGTGTGAGTATGGGGAAAATAGTCCCACATTGAATATGAATGTGGTGACCTTAGCATATATAAGTGGGAGAACCCACTCACCTATCACCTTAAGGTTTTAGGTGGAGAAGTGACGTGTCTCCCACAAAGATGTGTTGCTCAAGCGGAATGTCCTAGAAATTAACAATGCTCTGGGACTCGACCCTCCCCAGATTGTTGCGCGAGAAAGGTACCGACTTACTTGTAGTTGAAGAGAGTCAAGTGTATGTGGAAGAGGAATTTCCACATGGAGGGGGAGAATTGTAGACTCACACTTGAGGGGGAGTGTAAGGTTTTAGGTGGAGAAGTGGTGTGTCTCCCACAAAGATGTGTTGCTCAAGCGGAATGTCCCGAAAATTAACAATGCTCCTTGCTCGACCCTCGCCCGATTGTTGCGCTAACAAAATTGTAATTTCTCCCCTCGCTTAATTCTCCCTCACTCCTTCCCCACTTCTATTTCTCTTATTTTTCACTTTTGACCCAAATTCTCCATCTTCTCATTTTTAATTAAATAAATCAATTAACTACTATTATTTTAATTATTTAAAATAATTCTAGATTAATTCTATCAACTTCTAACTCTTTCTCTACACACCCACCTCAAGGACACAAAGCGCAAGCATCATATTCATTTAATTACCACAACATAATAGTTAATTAAATCATACAAAAATCACAAATAAATCAATTAAAATAATTTTGTAAAATTGGAATGTTTCATTAAATATCATTTCTTACTGGATTGATCTCGTTCTTTCTCTGATTTTGTTGATGAATCTATTACCTAATCTCAACAAAATTTTCTCAATGATTAGTCAACATAAAAGAAAATTCAAAGTTTCAGTTTACTATGATTTCAATATTCTATTACAAATTAGTGAAAACACAACGAAAATGTTACAAAAATTGGTCTTTCTTCGTTCTTGGTAATAAAAAAATATGCACTTATTGTGGCGGAAATAGACACACCATTATACATTCTTTAAGAAATGTGGTTTCCTCATAACTTTGACAAAAGTATTGCAATGGCATAATCTCTCCTGTCTTAAATTGAATGAAGCAAGGAAGACGATGATTCCGGGAGTTGGACAGAAATTTTTCTATATTAATTATTAATCTATACTAATTGACAAATAAGAGCACCCACATCGGTCGGTTCCACACAAATATCAACAATGTTGTGTCAGAATTTTCAGAAAAAACATTGTACAAGGAGATAAGAAATTGTGCAGAGGTGCCATGAAGAACACCCTGGTTTTGTATGACAGGTGGAAAGATTTTCTATTTTATCCAATAAGGTATTGAGTTGAAGTATATTTTAAGACTAATTGGAACCAATTTAGAATTTCAAGTGAGTGGTATTGATGTTTGGAAAATATAGTGAAGTAGTTTAAAAAATTAAAAAGTATAAAAAAAAAATTATACTACCATTTTGAGTGGCGTGGATGCTCTAATACTTTTAGCATAAATACTTTCAATATAAAATAAAATGACCAATTTTAAAGAGAAAAAAAAAAATCTTTTTACACTATTTATGAACATGACCTTCGGTCTCAATATCCGGATATGTTCTATCTCATATACACACAAGGCGTGTATCCATTTTTTTTTATAAAAAAGCCTATCAAAATACAATACAAGACATAAAATCTCATATACACAAAAGTGTATATCCATCTTTTTTATAAAAAAGCCTATCAAAATACAATACAAGAAATAAAGAAAGTGTTGCCACATAAGTCTCAAATATTAAGTTATCTAAAAAGGGAAAAATCAGCTATACTAAAACTCAAATACGTGTTAATTATTTTAAAAAATGATTATTTTTATCAAGTTTAAACAAAATAATTTGATTAATTGATTAAACATATCATATAGATATAGTATTTATTTATATAAAATAAAGAAAAGAAGAATAGGGGTTGTTGCTTGTTGGTGCATTATTATTATTATTATGTGAAGAATTAGAAGAGTACTAGTGGTGGTGAAGAGTGAAAAGACTAGACAATGAAAAGAAAAGTTGAAGAAAGAGTACAGTAATGAGGTGATAGTAAAATAAAAAAACAAGTATTGATTGATGTATTCAGAAACAGTTTAAAGATGCATGTACAAGTTCAAACAATGCCGAAACAGTTAAATCATGCATGTAGAATTTACAAGTGCAAACATTGCTGAAAACAGTTTAATCATGCATGCAAGTACAAATGCAAACTGCAAACATTGCTAAAACAGTTTAATCATGCATGTACAGTTTAATCATGCGTGTGTAAGTGCAAACATTGCTAAAACAGTTTTATTAGTAGTAGTGTAGTGGTACTGTGTATTGCTTAAATACCTTTTTCCGTACACCTGCACTCAGAACAACATCAACTGAGCCGTCTGATCCGGTATAAGAAGATCTCGAGATCTTTATTTTACCAACTTTTTAGTATCTTACTCCCTCCGTCTCATAATAAATGTCCTAATTGAACAATACGCGGTTTTTAAGAAAATGATTGGATGTGTTGGTTTTAGTAAAAAAGTTAATATCATTTACTAGAATACCCCTATTAATAGTAGTTGAATAACGTGAAAGTTACTAAATAGGGGTATAATAGTGGAAAAATAATAATGATTGATGCATTGGAATTGTAAATGGACAATTAATTTGAGACAAAGAAAAAATACAAATGGGACACTTATTATGAGACGGAGGGAGTACTATCCAACTTTAAATACATTTTGACCTGTATTCGTTTTCAAGATGTACTTCAATTTTGTATATTCAATAGATTTGATTTTGAACCATGGCTGATGGCTCTTGAATTTGGAGTGGTTCATCAACCTAACGATCCGTGCAACTTTGGGAGATAGCGCTTTGCACATGTACTACAACCAGGCAGGTCTTATGCATTCTTGGTACCATTCATTCAATAGTGATTTTTCCCCTAAACACTAAAATAGTAGTAATGAATTTCAACAAATATAGCCTCTAATTAAATATTAAATATAACGTCTGATTAAATAATAATCACAGTTTATGTTGGAATTACATCCAAAATTTCGAGAATTTCGAATCAATTTAGATGAATAAGACTCAATCTTTTTGATTGATTTTGCTTCTTGTTTTTTACTCTTCATTTGAGTGAATCAACCACGCCTTAGTTGCAAGATGATTCCAGTGAAGAATAATTATGAAAGAAGAAAATAAAAGATGAATTGGGAAAGAAAAGATAAATTAGGGTTTAGGAGAAAAAGGGAAGAAGAAGAAGAAGAATTCTCTACGGTTTTTCTCTGCCTTCAAAATTGAAGTTTTTATTTCACTTTTATCCACTCCATACAAATGACTGGATACCTCACTATTTATAGTTGAGATTGTTTGTTTGCTTAGCAGTCTCTAACAAACTAACTAAAACAATGCTAAGTAGAAATTCTGTCGAGGCTAGCTTCTTCAACATTTCGACTTCTATACATTTTTGACGCACAACACATTTCAACAACCCTAGACTCTTTGAGATACCAGCTTTGACATAGAGAATTACATTCTTAACACACCACTTAATTCATTGTGTCTAAGTTTTCTACATTCATCATTGTTCTTAATCTTCTAAACACTTCGACCTCCACACCCTTTGCCATGATGTTTGCAATCTGATTCTCAATTCCGCAGTGTTACTAGTTCAGCTTCGCTACTTGCTCTCGAAGATAATAGAACCTCGTCTTGATGTGTTTTCTTCTTCCATATGCTTATGGATTCTTCAACAGAATGATAGCAGACATGCAGTTGATCTTCATGGTAATTGCTCCATGATTCTTTGCTCTAATCTCTTCGATCAAATTCACCATCCACGTTGCTTGACATGCACAAAGAGAAGCCATTATGTACTCTGCTTAACACGATGACAATGCTACAAATGGTACTTTTCTTAAGCTCCAAGCAAGTGGTGCACCACCTAGCATAACCACATAACCAACTGTGAGTTTTCTATCCTCAACATCACTACACCAACTTGAGTCGGTGTAACCCATTAGTTTGCATTCTTTTCCTTCATTAGCTGCAGGAATCAAAATGCCATAATTGAGAGTTCCTTTGAGATACCTTAATATCCTCTTCGTGCTGCTACGTGTGATACCTTTGGCTTCTACATAAATCTACTCATCATGCCTACATTATATGCTAGAACAAGCCTTGTGTGACAATGGTATCTTAGTGATCCAATAAGTATTATGTATTGTGTTGGGTCGACATCATCTTCATCCGAGTCTTTCGATAGTTGCAGTCTTGGTTCCGCAGATGTCGAAGTCGCATTGCAGTCTTCCATCTTAAATATTTTGAGTATTTTTACTTGCATATCTTCTTTGATGCAACATCATGCCTCTACCACTCTTGTAGAATTCGATACCAAAAAGGTATGAAATATTTCCCAGATCATAATTCGATACCAAAGAATATGTGTAATTTTGGCAAGCAAAATGGCGAGGATAGTTAGAGGTTGATATGGAAGCTTAAATTTCATGGACGAATAAGGCCCTTAATTTGGGTGGTGTATCATGGTAGCATAATGACCAATGAGAGAAAAAAATGCAACTAGGAGAGTCTTTATGTAGTCAATGTGCAACAAAGGTGAGACCTATTATACATGTCTTACGTATTTTTCTATTAAGATTAATGTGATTAAGTAGGATATAAGAGGATATTTTTTCATTAGTAATATTAAGGAGTGGGGGTACTAATTTGCGTTTGGATTTTGGTATTAGTTGAGATCCATCGTGCCCGGAACTTTGGACAATCTCCTCCCAGGAATGAGGAATAACATGATGAGAATTCTTTAAGACTTAGAATTGTGTGGCGGCATGTTACTAAAGTTGCTCATGAGTATTTTCTGGTAGTGGAGCTGCATGGTAGTAAGATGGAGTTGGCTCCAAAGGCTAAGTAAATAAGGAGTTGGCTCCAAAGGCTAAGTAAATAAGGTGGGCTCTTCCTCCTTCGGGTCGGGTGAGACTCAACACAGATAGAGCTAGTAGGAATTACTTAAAAGCTGGATGTGTTAGTCTTTTAAGAGATTGTACAAGTGAGTAGTTTAAGGTTTCACAAGATATTTGGGTTCCTGTAGTGCATATATTACTGGGGTGTGCTAAAAGGATTAAGATTAATTAAAGAGCTTGGATTTTTAGCTATTGAACTTCATATAAATTCTAAAGTGATTGTTCAAAATATTTTGGATTTTGGACGAGGATATATGATTGGAATGCAATTTATACAACAAATTAACACTTGCTCAAACTAGATTTGGAGGTGCGAGTTTGTTAATTTACCGTGAGTTAAATACTTGTGTAATTACTTGTCAACATGAGGTACAATCTAGGTACTAATTTAATATTTTATAAATGAGTTCTTATTCAAAAAAACTTTTTATTAATCGATTGTATTAGTCTTTACTCCTAAATTAATTGTTATGTGATTTTTTTTTATAAATTTGTCTTTTTTTTTTCATTAGTTATATGCTTTGTTTTTTTTCAAAGCATATAACAGGAATTATTAATTCCAGAAAAATAAAAACCTGCAAAATAATGATGAACAATACATTTTTTTTGATGAATAGTAAAAATAAATAGGGTGAATTATTTTGTGGCCATTCAAATCCTCCACAAATATATTGAAAAATTAGAAAAATAGAGATTTTCACTAAATAAAATCCAAATAATAATATTACCATACTCATCTCAAAATCACATCCTTCTAGACCTAACTGACAGCATGTATGTTGTTTTCACAGGCTTGATCACTATTGTAACTGATACAGAACCATTCTGTGAGAGTTAAGCCCCCCACATGTACAACAAAACACACTTAGTAATGAAGTTAACTTTTTCAGTATGCCCCCCCTTGAAATATTAACACTTTTCGAAAATTGCCAACCTTGGTTTACCCAAAAAGGAAACTGCTATCAACTATTGCTTCATATATAGTGTGTGTACAGTTATAAGTGTTTTTTTAATTTTAGAATCCTAACATTGGGAGAGTAGCTGGCTGCTACTGTGTTGTGCTTTTGATATCTTTGGTGTATTAGAAAGACAAATGAATAATAATTAAAATAAACTATTTTCATGAATGAGAATAAATGGTTAGAGAGATTAGAGATGGAGAGACACCAAAGACATATCTTCAAAGGCATACAATCCTTTTTGACTTAGGCTTTGTTGGTTGTGGTGTATTTCTGATTTACATATTTGATGACCAGGTTGTAATTATTTATGACCTAATACTTTGATTTTAACATATGAGGAATGTTTATGTTATGTTTATACCTAGTTAGTTTTTTCTTCTTCTTAAAACTCTTAAATTTGTCAACAAATTTTAATTTTGAAAATATTACTCTATTTTATTTTGAAATGACGATATGGATTATTTTTGTCGAAGTGTTTTTGTGTTTTAAAAATCAATATGTTACATTGTGGTATTAGAGTATGATATTATTATTATTTTTTAAATTGGAAATTAGTTGTCTGGTAAATAATAGGGTTAAGCTATTAGGACTTGTTGTTTGTAAGTTGTATGTTACTTTTACATGTGTGTGAGTAGCTGCATTCTCGAATTGATGGGAAATCTTCTCCAAATTAGGATGAGATTGCTAAATGAGTGGTCGATTTTACAGAAATAAGGATGCCTAAAAAACGCACACATTCAAATATGATTCCAAATTATCGTAGGATAGATCAGATAACACAAGTAATAAACAATATAAAAGTTGTTATCACTATTCAGACCAACACTAAAAATCAGATGGATCCAAAAAATAGGGAAAGAAAAATCCGTATTGTTGGATCTCATGGACTCGTTAATTTTTGCCATCATGATCTCCCTAAGTTCCAAGGAGATGGTGGTCCTGATAAGGCAGACTTACGGGTTTAAGAAGTAGAGAATATCTTTGAAGTGATCAACTATCTTGAGGGACCAAATGTTACTTATGTCATTTACTAGTTGTTAGGAGACAGTGACTATTGGTAGAGGAATTTCATAGTTATGATGAGACTTTCTCACAAGGAAGTCAATTGGGAGTCATTCAAAAAGAATTTTTTCGACAAGTATTTTCCAAAATGTTTTAAATAAATGTATGAAGATGCGTTAGGGAGGTAGGAATGTTGGAGAATATGCGGCCAAACTTGACTCTTTGTTGAGACGTTTCCTTTATTTCAAATATGTTGTGGACAAAATGTACACGTGCCCACGTTTTCAATATGGGTTAATATATGAACTACAATATATAGTAGCTAGTACAATTGAGATTTTGTAGTTTCTAAATACTAGTTGAGAAATATAGAGAACTAAAAAAAATATGAAGAATAGAATGAGAAATTGTGGAGGAATTATCACCTCGGACTCTTTGAGTAATATACATGTGAGAATTGTCACTCGAATTAGTTTGCCTGATCTCTAAATCTTGAACTGTTGGACCTCGTTGTAAACTAAATTGAACTGCTAGCATAAGAAATACATAAAATATAAAGAAACATAAAGAACATAAAATGTACAAAATAACTTTGATTAATTCCATAAAAAAAACTTTGATTAATTGAATGTTGTCTATATAAGAAAGTTTCCTACATAAAAAAAATACCTCATTATGTAATTTATGGAGGTAAGGTGTGATTGTTCTCTCCATTTCAAGGAAATGTGATGTCTCACGTTTGATTATTGCCTCATGCTCTTCAATGTGTTATGTCGACTTTATCCATAGGTGTGCAACATTCTCGCCTCATGACTTAATAATCTTTGCTTTCTTCGATTTGTGATGCTACAATATCATAACATCGCAACAAAACTCAATTATTCAGTCACACTATACTTTTGATTAAATCTATAGTCTTGACGGTGACAATAAATTTTTGTAGACTTAAGTCTATAATCCCAAAAGACTATGATTTAACCCTAAAATTCTCTACCTCCCGAATATGATAAAAAGAAAACAAAATCTTTATAAAATATGAACCATCTCATTCTCATTAATGAAAGGACATATATGTAAATGTAAAAACAGCATTGAAAGGAGGTAGGGTCACATATTCTCCACATATGAGAGTCAGTCAATGTTTGATTATTATAAATCCAAAAGTCTATTCTCCAAATTCCCAAAAGGACTGAATTAAGCAACATACATTTTTTTTCACTGTGTGTATGAATTTCACTTTTCATTGGTGAAAAACAAAACCATGGAATCAGAACACTGTCTCTCACACAGGAAACATATTTGTCAAACACATTTAAAATCTCTTCATTTCTTTCTACCACAAAAACACTTCATTTACTTTTCTCAAACAAACACCTCCTCACTGTTTTTACTTTCTTGCATCAATCACATATGGCTCTACCTGCTACATCCTATCATCTACATGGACTCAAACTTGCAACAATATTCACTGTGCTTTTCATCTTTTTCTTCTCCATATCAGGTAAATATACATATCATCAACCTTGTAACCTATTCAAGCTAAACAAAACTGTTTCAACCTTCTGTTGATAATTATTTCTCCACAATTCCAAATAGTTGTGTTTCTGCATTCATAATTTTGAGATTATTATTTTCTTTTTTGGAGGTTTTTTTTTTTTTTTTGTTTCCTTTCTACTCTTTTGAAAGCTAGAATTTATCTATTTTTTTTTTTTGAGAAACTTTTCTCTTTTATTATTCTTCAATTATCAATTTTTAATTCATATTTTGGTTTGTATATATACTATATACTACAAGAATTTTTTTTTTTAATTAATTTGTGAATGGAAAATTTAAATAAAAAAATATCATCTTTAATTTTGTTGCTAATTATTTTGGACACTAGCCTATAAGCAAGACTTTTGCAAAGAATATAAAATAAAATTAATGACATTTTTTTAATTTCAATTTAATATTAATTATTTTTTAACAAAGTGTTTAATCAATATTTGATGTATCAAATACGTAGTATCCTAAAATTTGTCCTAGACTCCTTCAAACTCAGGACCTTAAGGGGAGCATACCCCTTGAGACCCAAACATCCTCCCATTAGATCAATCCTCTTGAGTTACAAAATATTTTATATTAACTGTGCATAATAATTATTCTCTTACTTTATTATTGTATGGAATTACATATTAGATTCATTTTTTTTCTTTAGTTAATATATGTAAATCAACTTCTCCCATATATCTCATAGTAATATACGGTTATATTTATAATAATTTTATTTTCATTATTTATTGTATTCTTTAATCAATCTTATGTCTATATATCATTTTTTAACTTTCAATTTATAATGATGAAAATACATAAATAATTAATAAAAATATTTCATACAATAAAATCACAATATTTATTTAGTATACTATTTTTTAAAAACATGTGAAATTAATAAATATGACAGTTATTATAAGTTATTATGAGTCAGATGGAATATTTTTTACCACTAAGATCTTTATTCTTTTTTCTCATGTATATGCTTGAACAGGTGGATCAGTGATATTGGAGAAAAATGAGACTTTGGAAGGAAGGAAAATGGTGATAGGATCAAGGCCTCCTTCTTGTTTAAACAAGTGCATGAATTGTAGGCCTTGTACAGCAACTTTGGTTATTCCAAATAATAAAAAAAGAAATAAGGGTTTCCAAGTGTTATCTCGTGGTGATCAAGATGAAACCTATTACCTTCTAACATGGAGATGTATTTGTAGAAATAAGCTATATCAACCCTAATTTATTATTGCCATCACTATTTGTTACCATTAGTTATTCATGTATGAATCAAGAAAATATGAGGTTAATTTATATTTTTTTGTATTTTATGTGTATCCACTTTTGTAATATATACATATATTTTCATTGGGAGTTTATTGTTTCAAATTTAATTCAAATATTCTATATCGGGACGCGAAAGCTTAAATAACTATTTTTGTTGATAAATGAGTATGACCTTAACGTTTAGGCCGTCTATTAAAAGTAAAAAAAAAAAAAAACAGGACGAAGTGATATGGGCATACTTGAGGGTACGTTGGTCTATCCAAAAAAAATAGGATGGGTGAGATGTATGCAGATCTTGCACCTCTAAAGACTAAAATTTACAAAACTTTTTGTTATAACATGCGTTCATAAAAGCTCGCAAAATAATGAGGCGGAACGAGATAAACATACTAGATGATGCAGACCCAAGACCCAAAATTTTGGCTCGTGTCGAAAAATACAAATAAAACGAGTATATTTGATGAGTCGAACTCGTTTTGTCACCCCCTAATTGTAATGATATTGGATTATAGGTGTGCCATTTCGAACATATGTCAAACCCTAATATCGAGCTTTGTATTTTTGAACTATTAGTCTCTGCCTTCCACTTAAAAAATTATTTGGAGCAACAAAATAAAAAGTACACCTTTTGGTTAAATCCAACCAAAGTAAAAGATCATATCTCGATCTTGTCCACATAGTTGAGGACAATAATGCATGTACTTCATAGTTAAAGCCAAGTCCAGAAAGGTAGGGCAAAGGTTGATAAGACTTCAAAATAAATAATAGTTTTAGTCATTAACAATCTATTTGTATAGTATTTTAATTCTAACAAGTATGTGATTTGAAATGTATTTTATAAAAATATTTGTTTTGATAATGTTTTACTTTTGGCATAATTATTTTTATAAATTAAAATAAGTGTTAATTGAATTGAGAATTATTAATGCTTAGTACTAAAACACATTTTTATTCCAAAAACGTTTTGCATTGATTTAACGACCCACTCTAAGGCCCATACTGACTGTGGATCCACCCAGATTCCCTGATTTATGTACTGTGCATTGAATCATTCAGAATTTTTTACTTTAACACTTCTTTTATTAACTTGAGACTTTCTCATAATAATTAATAGGAAAGTTTACCCCATTATCCCAACGATTATCTCTCCATCCCTATAATTTATATAAATAATCAAAATTGAAGCAGTCGAAAATACTAAAAGAATATTAAATACTAAAATGTTGAAATAGTAGAAAATAATAAAATGTTGTTTTCGGGTCGGAAACAATGGCTTAAAAATTTACGGGTCATTTCAACGCAACGAGATGGACTCGAGGGCTAATTCTCATTCCGAAAAGGTATAATACGAGTCATTCTGACATCAGACGCCAAACTTGCATAAATCCTGTCGAACCGTTCCGACGTGTGACTTGTCCTTCAATATGCACTATCACCCCTCCTATATTATTCTACTTCACTTCTAATAAACTCAACCCCCTAGTTCTCTTCTTGATAAAGAGCTTCTTCTGGTTGCAACTTGTTGTAGGTACCAACTAGAAACATCTTCTTATGCAGAAACATCATTCTCCCACATTGGAAACTTTAACTTTCATGTGCTTATCTCGCATAGGAGAAAAATTATTTGGTAGATCACATGCGGTCAACTCCTTGAAATTCTTTATGACCCCTAACACTTCTTCTAGAATTGTTGTTTTCTCCTTTACATCACTTATCACACTTTTAGTCAGTACTAAACATAAAAATTTAATTTCCTTAATAGTCTCATCAAGCTCCTTTTCACTTTGCATCATCACCAAGAAACTAGACTTCTTTCCTCCTGGATTCTTAGCAAAGTGTAAAATAGGAGCCATAACAATTTCATGTGTGTACAATATAAATATCATCACGTTATTTCATCCTCGATAAATGATATCATTATCAAACTGCTAAGGTATACCAAGTAAAAAATGACAAACATCCATATCAAGATTTTCATCTTTTACATAATTAATTTGTAAATGTTCCACCATTTGATCCATGTCATTATTTCTACTTTTGCTTACAAGCATATTAGAAGCTAGTAGCTTTGAATTTTCACTTAACAGACATTGCTCCTGAGATTTCAAAGTTATAGCAATCGTAAAAGGATCTTCAATCACTTTAGTACAAGAATCAAATTGAGCGGAAATACCATTATCATCGAGCTGATTTTTGCAATTGATTGTGAGACTCACATTTCATAAACGCCCTTGTGCATCTCATTCATATATACCAAATTCATCATCACCATAATTTACTTCAGTATTCTTTGTTGCCCCTTTGGAGCTTGCCTCTTTAAAAGAAATTGTCTCAAATTTTTTTAGTTTGGGAATGTTACTCTCAAGTTTGTAAGGTGTGGAGCTTTTCTGGAAGCTGTCTAAATTGGAAGCTTTTAACTAAGAAAAGAAAGCAATAAAAGGAGATGGCTTTCGCTGGCCTGATAATTTTACTGTCCCTGTTTGATGCATTGTTTGATCCATTCTGGATGGTGGACTTAGACTGGAAATTGAGTTATCCAAAAATTTAACACCCCTAACATGTTCTCCTCTCCTGTCACTTCGCTGATTCCTGTTGTAATTGTCGTTGTTCGTCTGATTTGCTAAATTTGTCATATGTTCAGTCAAAGTAGTTAGAATCACCGTAACAACCACGGTAATTCCCTCGAGATCTGCTTTGGTTTTCGGTTGATTCACCATGGTTGTCAAGCTACGAAAAGAACAGAAGAAAATCTGCTCTGGTACCAACTGATGCAGTCGAAAATCCTAGGGAATATCAAGCACTAAACCTAGAATAAAAACACAGGATTGCAAGCGCAAAACTTGTCAGAGAAAGCTAGAACCCAACACAAAGAAGAAAACTTTGAATTTTATTATAAAATTTTATGATAATGAAAGATAATCCTTATGGTAATGTCAAAGGTCTTTAAATATATAAAACAAAGAAATCCTAACACGCCTTTTATCTAAAACAGAATTAAATAAATAAAACAGAAACTGTTGAAATTGTAGAAAAAATATCATTTTCGGGCCAGAAACAAATTTCAATGGCTTAAAAATCCATAGATCACTACAAAACAGTAAGTTGGACTCGTGGGCTGATTCGCTTTCCAAAAAGGTATAATGCGAGTCATTCTCAAATCGGACACCAAACTTGTTGAACCATTCTGGCGCTCGATTTCTCTTCGCGCAACCAGTCCTCCAACATAAAAAATACACATGCATAAATTGTTTATGTTTGAAATTTTTCATTTTTATTCCATTTTGAAGTTTTCTATCCGATATTAAAAGTTGAGAACATTTTAGACATCATAAATCTTACTACCAATTTTTCAAATTTATATTATACTTTTGAAAATCTTTCTACCAAATTCTCCGATTCATATTATATTTTTGAAAGTCTTTATACCAAGTTCTCCGGTCCATATTATATTCACGAAGTCTTGCGCATAAGTGATCTGGTCCTATTCAAAAAAATTAACCAATCAGAGAACTTGAATATAAGACGTTTGGCCCACATATTTTCCTTAATCGAATGTCTTTTATTTATGTTCTTCGAGAATCCAAATGTTTAATCACCGGAAGTCTTGGGTGTTAGTCATTTAATATTGACTTTTTTTTTCTAATTTACTTAAAAATTAATTTTGGTGTAACGTCACACCAAATATGTGAGGGTAAAATTATTCCGCATGGAGACATAGGGCAAAGAGCTCAACATGCGACAAATGTTGAGCAAGAGCATGTAGGTTCACTTATGGAGAAGTTGCATTGTTTTTTCAAGAAGATTGTATGGTACGTTTCTTCTAGTATGCTACGAGCAACATGTTACTCGTCACCTATGATACATAAAAGTAAATAAATATCAATCACTTTAGGTTTTTTAATTATTATTTCTATTTTATAATTTATATTTTAAATTATTTTCACGAGTGAGGACTGAAGAAAAAGCTAAAAATTGCAGTTCATGGGAGTAAGCTGATAGAGTGGGTACCACATTATCTCCCACAGAGATGGTTTAATGACTTTAGTGTATCTCTTAAATCTAGAGAACAAATTTATAAGGGATTTAAGCAAATTTAGTATTTTCTTTTGTTGAGAGCGGGTACCACATAAGCTGATAGCCACTCTCCTACATGTATCTCTTTTAAAACTATTTATTTTTATTCTTTTAGTTATAGTTTATTATTAATGTTAATGTTATAATAATGTTGGATACACATATTTTCTTACCATTGGTATGAGAGTAGAGAGACAGATCCTAACCAACGGCTTCTAGACTTCTTGTTCCAGTTAAAAGAACACACATAAAACATTTTAATTCATAGTTGTATTTTCATTAATAAGAAACAAATGATTCATATTTAACATAAGTAAGAAACTTTATTTCTTCATGATGTTCAAAACTACACACCCTGCAAGTAATATATAATGTCATAAACTCCCAAGTCACAAACATCACAAATCCATTACAACTTCACCTCACTCTACACAATCCCCTTCACCTTCATCATTCTACATTCACATGCTTAACATCTTCCTTAACCTTCTCACTCCTAGGAATGGTAACAACCAAAACACCATCTTTCAACTCAGCCTTAATTTCATCAACCTTAGCATCATCAGGCAAAACCATACTAGTATTATAATAACCATAAGATGACCAATACTCATTATTATCATCATCATCATCATCATCACCTTTTTCTTCTTTGTGTTCTCCTTTTATTGTTAAAACTCCATCACCAATTGTGATGTTCACATTCTCTTTAGGAATTCCTGGCATGTCATACTTTAGTTTGTAATGGTTGTCACTTTCTCTGACTCGTCCGGTTAACGACCATGGTGTCAAATTCATGTTTTCAAATAGTTTGTTCATGTTTTCAGTCGCTTGCATTAGTGCATTTCCAAGACTTGGTGGAAATAACCCTGAAAACCAAACACGAAATTATAGTTTAATCAATATTGTTAGGCTGAATATGAATATCGAATTTTTGACCAATTGTTTATGAATTCAAAATACGGACATTAAAGTGACCATTGTTAGATTCAAACCAAAATTACTAGAAATTCAGTTACTATGAATGAAAATTAGTTTTCCTTTGACTAATTGTGAATGGACATGGAGGAAAAACAAGAAATTTGATGTGTGTTCATTTTAATGTGAGTCATATAAAAATATTAATTAGTTATCTCTTTTCTTCAACAAAATTATTATTTTTACATTATTTTAATTCTTTTGATTTTCTTAAAAGAGTCACATATAAAGTATATATATTAAAAGTGTAATTCGATTTTTGCACTGTCTAATAAAAAATACTAAATAATTATCATGTTTATCTAACCAAATACTTTGAAATATTAAGATCATATGTCTAAGAATCAAAAGGCTGAGATTATATATATAAAAGAGAGAATGAAAAAGTAAGAATGAGAAAAGTACCAAAAGGAGTAGGAGAGAAGTCACGATCAAGGTTTCTAGAAAGCCATCTTCTACCTCTCCTCTTTGGTAGCAACCTTGACTTCTTACTATTATTATTACCTTCTGAGACAGCCACTTCACTACTTCCTTCAGATTTCACCTTATCACCAACACCACTTGAAAACCTTGCAACCAACTTTTCATTATTATTAATTTTATCACTCAACCTCTTGTATTGATATTGCTTCTGCAAGGAACCTCCTCCAGATGATAATGCCCTTTGCTCTAAATTTTTCATAACCAAACGTGCCAAAGCCATTTTCTATTTACCTTAATGTTTAACTTCTTTTTATGTTTTGTTTGCTACTTGTAATAATTAAAGGAGTTGAGACACCTTAAATAAGGATATGTTGGATGCTTAGAGAAGTGTCTAATAGATTCGAGAAAATGCAGTGTTACATTGGCTATGATGATGCGATTCAAAGAGTGTTCTAGAGTGGTAAAGCATAATCAATACATGAAGCTTTGAGCATCTTCTACACATCTTTTTTTATGGGCCTCATGCTAGACTTTAGAATGTTGGGCCTCACTCAAATTAAGGCTTCTTTTAAAATATATAATATAGATTTAAATTTCAACAAAAAAATGAAATGAAGATTATGTGCTGTCTAGTTAAACCAGCTCAATTGATTTTGTGCAGATAAGCGCAGATGTAACATCTCACTTAAGAGCAAACTTTCAGTCACTAATTACTTCAAGTGAATTGTCAAATAGTTTAGTCAAACACATTTTTTATGTTAAAAATGAAAATTCATACCATTTCAAATATATAAACACATTGCAGTTGTGATTCATAGATCCTATATTGTCTTAATTTTTAAGTACATAATAATATTGTTTCTGAATTTTCTAATTATATCTATAATGAACTTAAATATTCATTTGAGATAAAGTTTATATTAATATGAATTTTAAATGTCATGTTTCATGAATATGAAAACCAAGTCAAAAATGGTGGTGCTGGAAGAGACCATTTCCTACATATTTTTGGTCAAATTTGACAGAAATGCATAAGAAATGGAAGTGCAGCATGCAGTAAACAAAAGGAAATTTTCAAAACTTGCCTCTTATGGATACCAGAGAGGAAACCAGGGCAATCAATTAAATAAAGTATAATACAATTATCTTAACACCTGCTGAGAGAAATTACTCTTTGGCATATAACAATTGATATACAGATGCAACCTATTCATTCATTCCCCTTCCTCCTGTTTCTAAAGAAGCAAGATCTAAAATTATTTAAAGGATCGAATAAACGAAACCGCACTTCCTCAACCTTCGTCGGCTCAGTCATACAGGCCATCCTGTTCCCAAACGTCCACAAGGAAATCTACCATTTCCTATTAATCAGTTTTCATAGAAGCAAACAATCACATCGTTATTTTTCAATCAAAATTGCATACATGGTTGTAAACAAGGGAATGAACCATCAATTTAGAGACTAAATTAATGGCTTATTCTTTGGAAGTAGATGCTTACAGCAAGGGGGATAGGCTGACGGAATGGCTTGTTGCTTGTCAGTAAACTTTCATATGTTGCATTCCAACTGCAAAGCCAAAAAAAATTGGCAAGGCACAGAGAATAAGTTGTTCTGACAAGATTCACACAGAAGTTCATATCTTATTGACCCATTAGGATAGTTTCACAACACGCACGCCAACATGAAACAACTTAAAGAAAATGTATAACAGGCTAACTATAATGTCTTCGGTAGAAAGAAAGTAATAAAAGCTTACAGAAAAATGTGTTTGCAGTAATCCCAACATAAATGAAATTACAGAAATAACAAGTTTCCAATAGAATTAATCCAACGGCAAGGATGTTTATTCACCTCAATTTAGGTTCTCGCAATTGTTGTGTTCGATTCTCGGACTTTTTATTTCCAACCCAACGCTGTCGAGTCTGATTCCATAGAATTAGACCTGCAGGCAAAAATATTTTCATAGATACACTCGTAAGTAAGATAACTAATATGCTTGCTACTATCTTATATTGTAAAATTGCCACACAACTTTAAATAGATACGTAGATAAGACAACAAAATGCAAAACTGATTAGCAATTTCCATGAAACTTGGTATGTAATACAAAGATAACTTACATGAGATCAGAAAGAAGATTCAACGAGTAAAAGCATGGGATAGGAAAAGAAATGGCAACTAGCCACATTTCACAAATGAGTGTGGCCCAGAAGGAAAGCATGTGAACAGAACTAGTCAAACCTTTAAAAGTTATTATGAAAATTCAATATAAACTAAACTTAATCACCATGTTATACCATGTCACTCGAATCATTCCATATATGACCATTAACATGCATCTGATATATCTTGCTATCGTACACCAAAGATGGTCAGCTCTTATAAGGGTGTGTGTGACAGGGGTAGGTTTAGGAGGAAAAACCCTCATTTACTCGTATTTTGGGGGGGGGGGGGGGGGGGGGGGGGGGGGGCGTTTAGATGTATGGAGTCTATCCAACCTGTTTGCTTTACCGCTCTTACCCCAAACCCTTCCTTTCCTTTTTCTCCCCCCAAAAAAAAACTAAAGGAAATACAGAATGTAAAGCAACTATATTACCGAGACATAAGTTTAATGTTATCATCATTTACAACACTCCCCCCAAGTGAACTTCTACACATTATGTATTGCCTTAAAGTCTTGTGACCAAGGAGCATAATAGCATTCAGCTACCACTACGCATGTCCATAACATTCCCTTTTATTCTTCAAATTCCATAACAAAAAACAACATAAAAATATAAAATGCTTAAGTAAATTATCTGCACACCAAAAGCAATGAAGAATACCATGATTTACAAACTCAGGCGGGTTGTTGGAAGAACTGCCATGAGGAACCACAGCTTGGTTAGTTAGACTGGTTGAAGATATACTTCCTTGAGATTGAACAGCACTGTTGTCCATATCATGCGTGCTGGTGGTCCAGAAATCCTCTGATGTACTAGGTTTCTCCGCTGTCTTGCCTACTATTATAACCCCTTTTGACGGTGCTTCCACAGTAGTAACTAGTGCGGGCCTTTTATAGCATCCAACACAACCACTGCTCTGTTACAAATCACATTAATTTCTGTTATGTACCACATCATAATTATTATCGTATATAATTCATTATTTCCTAAAACAAACACCAGTGTTGTCAAATAACCATAGCTGAATTTGAACAATTAGCTATCCTTCTGCAATATGTTATTTAGTATAAAATATTGTCAAATAATCATATGTTCTACACTACAGCATATCGGAATTTGAATTAATCATACTCTCCGCGATCCCCAATTGACAATACTGCCAAACACATCAATTTGATCGACATGCACTACAGTCTAGTCACTTTAATCTCTAAATTAAAAAAAAAAAAAACATAACATAATTGATCCCAAAAATAAACATTTTACACTAAAATCAATTTAACAAAAATCTATAGTTAAAATCTACTTTTGCCCCCATAGAACCTAAATGTTTGGTTTCACATTTGGAGTACCCAGAATTGATTCTAGATGTGTAGAATTGATTTTGATGTGTTGGGTTACTCTCGAGTAGTATTGATTATGCTTTTCATAATTGATTCTACTTGAAGCTAGGATTTGTAGCTTTTTAGACTAAAATTTACTCTTCAACTCTCTTTGATGCAATTTATTCAAACATAAATCGCTTTATCTTCAACTCACTTTAGCCCAAATCAATTTAACATAATCAATTCACTCAAAATCAATTTTCTTCTTCGCAGAACCAAACACACACCTAGTAAACTTATCCTCAAACACTGAAACACATACACACCTTCCTATCCTCTATTCCAAAAACAGAAATGCAGGTATTGGACTCCATAACCCATATTGAATAGAATCAAGACAATCATATAAATCATAATTATTTTCATGAAATTTCTAGACAATCATAATCATTTTCATGAAATTTCTAGACAATCATGTAAATCAACAGAAAAAAAATAGGTAAAATGAACAAACATGTTAACAATCAATACAAGAAAAACAGCTACACCCATAAAGATACAAAAGGTAATTGAAGCAAAAAAAAGGCAAAAAGAACAAAACTTTCTAAAACTATAATCGGATTCAGAAAACGTACCCCATATGCATGTAACGTCTGAACCACCCCCAAAAAAAAAAAAAACCTAATCAAATTAGATCCACCACAAATGAAATTGAAGAGAAACGAAGCCGATTCCAAAGCAATCCTAACGAATTCAACAAAAAAAAATCAAAAATTGATCAAAAACACATCAAAATCTATGATGAAAAAGGAAAAATGCAAAATTGTGAAATCAATAAGAGAACCTTTATGAGATGGAGATAGGTATTGTCGGTGTGAAATTGTGCATAGATTTGTGCGGTTTCTCTCTCTCTCTCCCTTCAGTTCTGATGTGCAAAGACACAGAAGAGATGGGATTGCTTTTGGATTCTTCTTCTTCTTTCTTTCTTTTCTTTCTCTTTCTCTCTCTTTGAAAATGAAAAAATATAAAATTATTGCAAGTGGAAGTTTTTTAACCATTCATATATACTTTAATAAATTTCATTTATTGTTATATAAGGTATGTTTAATTTGTAATGTTGGTGTGTAAACTAGTAATTTATATTGACTAAACATATTGTGTTAGATAGATTAGGTATATAATTGATGGAAAAATGTACTTGTAGTATTAGATAGATTAGGACATTAGGTGGTGAGTTGTTTTTGTGTATTGAGATATAAAATAGAGAAATTAAGAGATGCATTATGAGGGAAATTTGACTTATTATTATAGTAACCACTGACAAAATTGAATATTTTTGTAGAAAAGAAATTGAAAATTTATGACTTACATGAAAATATAATGAAATTTTATTTAATAAATATGGGATGTCTTTATGTATGTTGCATTTATATAGTAAAAGAGTTAAAAGGTAGTGCACTGAGAGTGTAAAATAATTTTACACTATCATCCAATAGAAAATCATAAATGTGTCATGTCATTAAGTTTTTTTTTAATAAAAAAATGGTTTAATTGAATATATGGGTGGTGATTGGTTGACAGTGTAAAAATATGTTACACTGTCAGGGCATCACCCTTTTTCTCATAGTAAAATATGTAAATGGTTGAACCAATATAAAATCGAAAATTTGATAATGGAGAGACCTTTGAAATCTTGTCACTTGAAATATTTTTGTTTAAAGTGTATGGATGTTTTTGTTGAATATTATATCACCTTGATTAAATATTTTTATTTGTAGAATATGTGGTAGTTCATATATTATAATCAAATTTTGATTGATTAATTTTTTTTAAGTTGTTGTTTTATAAATATTAATTTATTAGTATGTTACAGTCATTTAATTCAATTAGCACTTACCAACTGAGCTATCTCACACATCTCTATGATTGATTAATTGGATTCTAGTTACATTGGACTGCAAATTTTGAAAGATAAGAGATTAATGACCATAACAAGATTGAGAAGATGGTTACTAACTAACTATTATAAATTTTCTTTGCAGGTGATGGTTTAAAAGATCCTTAATTTCGTTATGGATGATTTGTGCAATTCTCTTACAAGGATAAAATGGTTTTTTTCTAGAGGTGATTAATCGAGAGGTTCACCATGTTATTAGGCATGTGGATTCTTTCAAAGTGTCAGGTAAATATGGATTTCATTCAATAATTTTATCAATGTTAGTTGGAGCATGTTGAAGAATCTGTATGTGAGTTGGTTGATCATCTTTATCGACATCTGCTTCAGTCCACCCTTCACTTTAACATGCATTGCCATCCTTTTGAGCAATAACAATAACTCTAGCACTCGTAATGTAGATATTTTCCTCTTCGACACCTTTTCATTAATGGACTTAAACAACATGTAATCCTTCATTTCCTTTGTGAGATCCACTTGAGAGATGTCAACACCAAAAAAGACCAATTAGGTTGAGAGATAACATTGAAAAAATAATCTATAAACTATAGGGTCATCTCAATATCCAACTGACTTACTTTTCTCTCCAACAAAGAGTTATACAATTCAAGGTCTTGACCTCCTTTTTAAGTCCCACCACAAAATCTTCTAGATCCTCAACCTTTGTGTATAGGTCCTTCGTTTTCACCCCAAAATTCTTAGTGGACTCCCCTATACTTTTTATTCAGCCTCCTTACATCAACCTTTATCCTTCTAGTATATATCCCTCATCGTATTTTTTCCTTTGTTACATCCTCGTAAATTTTGGAATTGTTGAGTTTGGACATCTAGTTCTCATTAGTCTTGTATTCCACCTTATACTAAATATCATACAACTCATTTAATTGAGTTGGCAGTCCTCTTTCTCCACTTAGAGATTCATCTGTCTCATTGGTAAATGTTATCCTGCGGTTGGAAGATGATTCACACAACTTAGAGAAGATAAGAGATGGATGCAAAACATGGTATTAAATCACCTACTTTTTGCTTCATGTGCTCGCCCTCCTTCTTAATTAGGCCATCCATAAATTTAGTGTGCCCATTAGCAAAATTCTAAAAGGACTTAAAATCAAAACATTCGTCTTAGAAAAATTGGGAAAAGGGTTTTGCTGCTTCATTTTAAAGGTTGTATTTACCTTGATCAAAGTCAAACTTGGATAAGACACGATAATTCTTGCAAGAACGGTTGATGGGGAAATGAAGAAGCAATACAATTTATTCAATCTTCCTCTAAAAGGAAGAAGAATGGAAAGATGACTCAAGCTTAGGTGACGTGAAAGGCACATCCTTTGTCAAATCCTTTAGGTTGTCAGGAATCCCAAAGACATTAGCAGAATTCAAGAGTGAGGCTAACTTTTTACAACGAAAGTTTTTATGGGGAAAGAATACAAATGAGAGAAAATTGCATGTAGGAAGGCGGCAGCAAGTGACAATGTCGAAGATGAGTGGAGGATTAGGGCTTCGAAATTTGAACATTATGAATAAATCTCGCATAGCTAGATTGAGCTAGAAGATACAGGTTGGTTACAGGCAGAGACCGATGTATTGGAGTTTTTGCTATGAAAGTATGTTAGAAATGGAGAGGATGAAGCGATGATAGCAAGACCAAATGATTAAGCCTTATGGAAAGGTATTGTTAGAGTTAAACCCGAGTTTAATGATCATAGTTTTTGGGTGCTAGGCGATGGGAAGACGGTGGATGCATGGTTATATTGTTGGATTTTACCGGGTTATCGAATTCATGATTTGGAAATTCAAATTCCTGATAGTATGCATAACGTGAAAGTAGCAGACTTAGTTAACATGTAAGATAACTGTAACTAGAGTGGCATTATTTATAGATTGCCATAGGAGGTGCGAAACTGCATGACTTGCATGTTCCTCCTCAAGAGAGCGATGGTAACGATGACGACTAAAACTTTACAATTTCTAAAATGTACATTATTTTGGATCATGATCATTACATCAATACATATGGCAGGTAGAAAAAGAATTACCTAATATATATTAGATTACAAAATGGAGGCAGAGGTCGAAATAAATTTAAGCATTACTCCTCTGTATCTTGCCTCCATTATCTACCACCATCCCAATTGACATTTCACGCTCTCTTTTAAAAGAGAACACACTTTCTTGCTCTACCTTGCTTGCACCCATTTTTAGAAATTATAATTTTTAATAAAATTTATTTTTGATATAAAAGAATTAATAATTAAACTAAATATTAAATTCTTTTAATAATAATAATATTTAATTATTTTCATTTAATTTATATTTAAAAAATATGAAAAATTATTTTTAATAAATTTAGTTATTTTAAAGTTAAAAAATATAAATAAATAATAAATTTATTTAATAATAAAGATAATAGAGTAAATTTAATAGGCAAAAACCAAACAACAAGAGTAAGGTGCATATTAGCATCCAACGTTCATAATTAGTAAATAAATACTAGAGTTTTTTGCACCCGTTCTCAACTCTAATTAAATTGGTTTTTTGTTGTTGTTAAATTTCAAACTAATTGATTAGATTTTAGATTTTTTTAATATATTCTATGTGGTGGAAAAACACTATAAAAATTTAAAATTGTCTCTTAGATTCTAGAGATGCATCTTCAAACGCACCTTTCTCATCAGCCAAAATGTGAAAATTGAGTCACACCCAATATATTTTTCAATTTATACTTCATGGATCTCTCTAAAATGTCCATTTTTACCAAAGATTGTTTCGGAGATGCATCTCCGTATTCACATCAAACAACTTTTGAAGATGCATCTTTGTAATGAGATCAGTCAATAAATTTTAAGTTTTTTTAGTGATACTTAAATGAAATTGAAGATATAGTAAATGTATACTATGATGAATTAGATCATACAACCGATATGCATAACCGATATGCATAAAATAACACATATAAAGTAATAAATCCAACGTACACAACAACCTCGAAATAAGTCAAAATAGAATATAACTGAAAATAAATCCAGAGTACAAACAGTATAAACTACTGTGTATGACAGACTTGGCCTCGAGATTCTCTGTTCTTACACTGTCTTCTGTATTGCAGTGTCTCATATACTTTAGTGTTGGATGAACTCTTTGATTGACTTGAAGTTGATGGAAGAAACTTTGAAGTTGGTTGAGTGATTGAGAGAATGTGAGTTGAGAGAGTTTGAGAAAGTTAAGTAGTTTATAGTTATTTTTTTAAAGAGCAAGGAAGGAGAAAGGGCTCTGATGCGTTTTTGAACAAATATTGTCAGAAGATGCATGTCCATAATACATACAAAGATGTATCTCCATAATATTTTTTCCTATTGATTTAGAATTTGATTCAACAATGTAATGAGTTAGAGTGCGTTCAAAGATGTATATTAATATTTTATTAAAATATACCGACAATATAACATTATTTCACACTTTCACTTAATCACAACTAGGGATGGCAAAACGTGTCCGGTCTGTTGGGCATGTCCGTTTTGCCTGCACTTTTATGCGAGGCGGACCAAAATTTTAGCCCCTAACCCTCTAGTACGATCTCCCCGCCCTCGCTCCATTTTTATGCGGACTTTTGCGGACACGTGCATTAACATAAATTTTATATTTTTAGGTCTAAAACGTGCAGTGTCTGCAGGCTTAGCCCGCCCCAACTTCACTTTTTTGTATGACGACCCAAAATTTTAGACTCGCACCTTCAACTATGACCGTCTATTCCATTTTTTGACGGACTTTTACGGGATAAGACTAAACAGAGCGGGATGCCCGTTTGCCACACTAATCTCAACTATAAATATATAAAAATATTTTATTTTTATTTTAACTTCCCTTAAAATAATATACAATGTAAATTTATTTTACATTGGATTGGATAGCGCACTGCAGTCTGCATCCATTAAACTCTTTTTGCAATTCCTAACTTTTACCCCAATCTTATAATCAAAAACGAGCAAAAAAAAGTTTAGAGAGATCAGTTATTCTCTAACAATGGCAGCACCATCATCCGAATCCAGTGTACCACCCAAACCAACGGCGGCACCAAAACCATCATCGCCGGGAGCGTCATGTGGTTCCGGAGGAGTATCGTCGCATTCGGGTCACCCAGGACAGGCACAGTGTGGAGGGGTATGTCACATGGTTCTATCGGGTGTCACATCCTCTAATGAGACCCGACGCTCCCGGCGCTCCTAGGCCAGCACACGAGGAGATCTTTGAGAACCAGCAGGCTGAGGATGACCACGCCATTGATCTCCTGCCGATCTGCCAGCAGATAGAGATGCTTGGGCGGGACGCGTTGGATCAAGGTATCGTTGGTCAGGGCGGTCTAGAGGCAGTCGCCGTGACGGAGAGGATCGTCACTGATGCGGGTCGTGCGGCAGCATACAGGCGGCAGAGGATGTCCCAGGAAGAGAGGGTTAGGCATACCTAGTAGGGGTTCGGGTTTATTTTTTTGTATTCGGATTATATATTTCGCACACTATGACTCGGTCTGTATATATTATTTGCATTTTATTTATTATATTCGTATTTTACGTTGATATGTCGTTTGTTTTGTTCGGCTTTTTCATTTTGTATATATTATACGTGCAATATATCTTTTGTACAGGACTATTAGAAAAACCATAAAAAAAAAGACTTCTGTATAATTCGGAAATGCACTTCCAAATTACATTAAAATCTGAAAAAAGGTGTTTTCGGAAGTGCATCTCCGAAAACACCCCCATTTGGTGTTTTCGAAAGCGCACTTCCGAAGTCTGGGAGAATTTTAGAAAAAATAATACTTCGAAAATGCATTTTCGAAACAGGGATAAAGTGGGGTTTTCGCTGGGGTGACCCCGGTGGGTAAAGAAAAAACCAAAATATTTTATTTTTATTTTAACTTCTCTTAAAGTAATATACAATGTAAATTTGTTTTACATTGGATTGGATAGCAGCGCACTGCAGTGAGCAGTCTGCAGCCATTAAACTCTTTTTGCAATTCCTAACTTTTACCCAAATCTATAATCGAAAACTAGCACAAAAAAAAAGTTTAGAGAGATCAGTTACTCTCTAACAATGGCAGCACCATCATCCGAATCCAGTGTACCACCCAAACCAACGGCGGCACCAAAACCATCATCTTCATATTTACCAGACGACTTATGGGAACACATCTTCAAACTACTCAACAACGGCCACCACCGCACCCTCCAGCCTCTCACCACCGTCTCAAAACAGTTTCTCTCCATCACCAACCGTCTCCGATTCTCCTTCAAAATCACCGGTAAAACCATCCCTTCCCTTCCTCGCCTCTTCCACCGCTTCCCTAACCTCACCTCCCTCGACCTCACTCCTCTCCCCCAAACCCTCAACATCGACGCTCTTCTCATCCAAGTCGCATCTCTTCCATACGACCTACGATCCTTATCCTGCAACAACATGCCGGTAAACGGATTGTTAGCTTTATCCAAAACGATGAAGAATTTGACCTATTTCTCGTGTTCCAGAATGCCTTTCATCAACAAGAATCACCTTCTTTTCGTTGCTTATTGTTTTCCTTTACTCGAAGAACTCAATCTCACTTTTCCCTCTGTTTCTAGGGTTTCTGATTTTGTGCTCGATGATAATCTGTTGTTGAAATTCCCTAAACTCAGGAAGATTAATTTATCTGGTAATAATATCAGTTCCGAGTTTTATAACCATGTGTGGGAGTGTTGTGAACTTCTTGAAGAGTTCGTCATGCATAATTATATTGTAAAGAAGTTGCCAATAGTTGTTAAGAGGAAATTAACATGATGTCCGCCGCGTAATGGTGCGATAACGGCCGTACAGGTGTTGTTGCGATACTGATTGTGGTCGTAGCAGTGGGAATTAATTAACCACAATTTCTTTTTCAACAATGAACAACTGTATCGACGATACTAGCATTTCCAATACCATTTTGTCGCGTTGTTTTCACGGTAACAAACCAGATTCTTAAACTTAGACATGTTTGGTATTGACTTAAGCATGGGTTTGATTCTCATTGATGTTTCACTTTTTAAACTTAGACATGTTAGGTTTATTTTCTAATGGTGGTTTGTTCATGAGAATATATGTATTGAATTATTGAGTTATATGTTTATCCAACTTTGAGTTTTTTTCTTTTGTTTTCTGCAATGTTTATATTTGTATGACCCCATGTGAACTGAAGTTGTGAAGAGGGTAATAATTTAAGTTCCTTGTAGTGGAGAGATATGAAATCGGTGGAATATTTACTGGCAAAGCCGTCTTAAATTTTTAGAGGTCTGTGTTGATTAGCTATGGTTCAACCGTGGCAAAACAAATACGAGGCCTACTTAATTATGATTTAACCATGACAAATCTATTATGAGGTTCTATTTACTCACAAATTTATCCTACTTAGTTATGATTTAACCCTGACAAATCTATTATGAGGTCCTATTTACTCACAAATTTATCTATCCTGAAAATTATGAGGTCCTTTGTTACAGTACATCTTGCACACCCTCAAAAACGACCCTGTTTACCGGTGTCTATTGCGGAGGGGTGGTTCACAGGAAACTTTAAAGAGTTAGTTGGAGGTGGAAGATATACTAGTTTTTGGTTGGATTCAAGGTTGAGGAGCTGTGTCTGGGCTTGAGGGTATTGGAAGCGAGTGTCTTCGATTGTTTTTTACTCGTTTTCATGGTTGCTACAGATGTACGTTCATTCTCATGTTTTGCTGCTAGTGTAGATAGTTCATATATCAGTTTGGTCAAATCTGTGAGCTACTGTTTCTAGTGCACCAACAGATTGCTAAGGGTGCTCTGGGTTGTGTTTGGGTCAATCCATTCTTTTGATTTGCTTAGAAAATGTATATCACATGTTGCCTTGATTTGGTTGTTTAAAGTTATATTCAGTGAGTTTTAAATGTACTGTGTTGAGTGCATAGAAAATTTTACTACCTTAGGTAGAGAAGATCATTGGATTTAGAAACTACTTCAAATTGGTTTTAAATGTACTATATATTCTTTGATTTTGGAGTTTCTCTTATCCATTGTTGGAGCTGCTGTAATAAGAAAATTCATTTATGGTTAAAATATACTGGTAGTATTGTATCCAATTGAGCAGGTAATGTAGTGTAGCATTCTTAAATCTTATGAAATTCACACGCTCTCTTATATGCAGCAATGTTTGCTCACAAAGAATGATATAACCAGAAACTAGAAAGACGCAAGTTCATGTGTTCCAAATTATATGGCTCTAATTAACTATGCAACAAATGATTTAGGGCAACATGCTGCTTATGGGGAATCCTACATAATGATCATGAAAACTTTACTTTTGGTTTTGCTTCTTGTTTAGGGATAGGAAGATGTTCAATTGTGAAGGCGTAGCTTTGTAGAATCTATCATGGTCTAAATATAGGGCCATGATTGTTTTGCATTTAAATTTTTTTTTTTTTTATAGTGTAATATAAGTGTGTACAAAAATTTATAAGAAACTTTTTATAAAAGATTCAAATGAAAATTTGGTTTGAATAGTTATTTTTAAATGTTATTTTAGATATTTCATCAATTTTTTGAAAATTTTTTTGAATATCAAATTTTCAAAAAGTTTATTTAATTTTGAAGCTATTTCAAATAATTTTTCATAAAAATTAATTTTAAAATACAATTTTTTTAAAAAAATTGTGATTTTGACTATGTTTTGATCTTGAATAATATATATTTATATTATAGGATGTCAAAATTAGTCTTTCAATTTAGAAGAAACTAATATAAAAAATTTGTAAGGAAAAATATAAAACAAAAAAAAATCATTTTTTAAAAGTTAAAAGAAACATGTCCTTATGTATATTTTAAAGATGGTGTTGTCATGTAACCCATCCTTAGATGATTATTAAATATGGTGTTGTCCTCTAACCCATTCTTACTTTATGTTTGTGGATTGTGATGTATCATAAAGAATTGCTTTTATCATAATAAGTAGAGATGTTAAAATGAGCTAGTCCATATGGGCCGGCCTGTCAGGGCCAAAAAATTATAGAACTTGGACCTTAAACTTAGACCCATATTTTTTAGGGTCTTTTTAACTCAACCCTATAAAGCCTGCTACCTGCATAATTATAAATTTTTTAAAAAATATTTATATTTATATTATCTTACTCTAAAATCGCATATTGATTTTTTTCACTTAATTAAATTTTATCTCTATTTTATTCAATTTCTCTCTTTTAAATATTATACATCAATATAATCAACATTTTTTCATTGCATTATATTAATTTTTCTCTTATAATAAATATTCAAGTATTAGTTTATATAATTTAGACATTTATTATATTTAGACACACATTATAGTATTTATAAGAAATAATATAATACTTAAAAATGTATTACGTATAAAATAACATAATTTTTAATTTTATTTATAATAAATATTATGGAGTTTTTATTTTATTTTTTTAAATAAAAAATTCATTTAGGGTCGGGTAGCCCGAAACCCATCTAGGGTCGGACTCGAGCAGTAAATCTCGAGCCCATAATACACAGGGCCTTTTTAGCCCAGCCCTGAAAAGTCCAAGCCCGCCAGAGCCCGCCTGTTTAGGGCTGGGTAGCCCATATTGACAGTTTTACTCATAAGTGCTTCCACACTATAATGAAATGTCGCAATTGCTTAAAGACTTTGGAAATATATCTTCGGACTCACATATTTTACACACTCCTCAACGTAAATACGTAAATTGATGAATCATCTTTATTTTGCCAAAATTTAGTCTAGAAATATTTCTGTATCAATATTAGAGTGAATCTGGAGATGCATCGATTCATAGAGTTAAATCCGTTCGTTAAACATGATGAGTGATTCATCATCATACACTCTTCATGAGAATCTACTGCATAATTTCATCAAACACTTGGGAGGCATACTTGAAACTTGAATAAATCAACAATAAACTAAAATACTCTTATATTAAATTTATTTGAGAAAGATTGAATTGCTGTAAGCATACCCAATATTGATTGCACTTTCCATCTTTACCTCTGTCAATACCTAGATCTTTAGCTTTGTTTAGCCATGAACCCAAATTCACTTATCTTCTACCTCCTGAAAAAAAAGTAGAATCTAAAAAAATCATGATGGAAGATAGAAACAGACAAAACTTGAGCATCATTTTTGCGTTTCTCATAGAGTTTGTCGGCGAGGTTACGGAGCACAGTCGTCGGCATCACCAAGGCAACTCCCACCAATGAATGTGTTGTTCACAAAAGCATGAGCAACCTAATCACACAATTCTACATCATTTCGCGTACCTCTAAATGCATGCAAAGAAGAATCTGAAATACAACCGAAACCGATAGGTATCACCAACAGTGTCCAAGAGTGTCGACAGAATGCGCATTAGAAGGTATCACCAGCACTGATAGATCAAGTTACCAAAATATGTTTAGAATACATTGCATTCCTCATTGCAAATTAACAATACAAAAATATTTTAAGAACGATTTCGAGTAGCGTACCGTGCTTCTTTCACCAAAGTGAGAAGATTTTTGTTAGAGAGCTCAACAACAATAGCAAAAGCATCTTTCTCATCAATATCAACAATTTCAACCTACATATTGATGAGAACATCTAGAGGGATTTTTTAATTCTCAGGGAATGAACAAAGATCCAAAAAACATTCCTTGATCTCTTGTCTTAAGTAGTTTATACTTATTGCCATTCTTTCGATTAGGTTGATTTCATGAGATTCTCCAATACTTTGGCCTTGAAATAACTTGTTTTTAACACTTTCCCAAAGCATTTTGCTTTGATGTCTCGCCGAAGCTCTGATCAATTTTAGAGCTAGTAGAAGCTTTTCACACTCACTCACAACCTGTTTCCATTTGAATAATATCCGAACAATAATCATGGTTCAAAAGAAAACTATAAAAAACAATCAGATAGCATGTTTGAAGGAAGGGATTGAAAACAGTATGAAATAGAACCATGAAGCATGAAACGACGTTAAATCAATAACAGTTAAATAACACCAACAAAGAAAAATTGGAAAAAACATAAAAACAAAAACAGAATACAAACAAACACATGATAAAGAAAAAAAAACAAATCCATAAGATATGAAATAATGTTAAATCAATAACACATTAATAACACCGAAAGAAAACTCACTTATTTGTCAATAACTATCACATGAGATCCGTAAACTCACATCTTTGATTTTGTATACCCTTTTCCAACTCCGCCAAAGCCACAGACAAACAATGTTTTTTCACCAAAGAAATTCCGATGATTCAATATTCGGCGCATCTTCCCCCTTCCGCGTAAGCCAACACAACCAAATTTGAAACAACAAACACTAAATCAGAAGAAATCAGAAAAATAGATGAAACCCTAAAATAAAATACTACTTATTTGCACACCATTCTTGTTTCGGTATGATACGAATATACTGAAAGAGGGAGAAGAGGATGGTGATGATGTTACCGAAACTTGAAACCCGACGATAGCGGAAGAATAAGAAGACGGAGAAGGTTGAGGATGAGGAAGAAGAATAGGGAGAAAGAAGATAAAGCTCTGCACAGACGAGAAAGAAAGAGAAAAAGAAAAGGATGAGATTTGAGAAAGGGTGTGGAAGAGGCATAACAACAGACGGATTGGACATGTCCAAAAAAGCAGGTAGCAAAAGCAAGTAGCAATTGATAGCATAACATGGAGTAAAGAATAGCAACCAAGGTAGCCACGTGGAACAACATGGAAGCAAGGGGCAATTTGGTATTTTCCAGAGTAGTTAACTTTCTTATATTGTAGATTGTTGTGGTTGTTTCTGAATTGTCTGTTACCATGTGTCTTATATTGTTTTACAATGTCTGCAATATTTAACATATGTGATGTTTATATTCTATAATTGGAGTTGATAAAGATGATAATTAAATTGATTAATTCTGTTATTAAGTTGTCCTATGTTGTTCAATGTTGTGTTGGTCTAAGACTGAGACTGTAATCGGTGGAATTATATTTACTATGTGTTAGCGTAGAAGCAGACTGAAGTCTGCGTAAGAACACGTTGTGCCGAGGGGCACAGGTGCTCGTGCCGAACGGCATAGTTGGAACTGGTGTGTTCCGAGGGGCACAATAGAAGGTGCCGAGTGGCACAATGCATGATGGTGTGTGCCAAGGGGCACAGTGGTAGGCCCGCAACTTGTTAATTGAGGATCTGCTTTGAATACTAGAAATAAAGATAATGTAATGAAAAATAGTAGATATAACTTATTAACAAGAAATCAATAGTAGAGTTAGTAATACATTACAGAGTTAATAGTAAATTGCAGAGTTAGTAAAATAGCAGAGATACTATAACAAAAACGAAGCTATTTTAAACAAACTACAAAGTTAGTGATAAATAGCAGTAGGTAGTAATTGTTGAAATGTTAGCAGTAAAACAATAACATATAATTAGTAAGTAAGTAATAGAAAGTAGTGGAAACGAATTGGCAGTGAGACACTAGTAGTATTAGTAGGACTTTGTTAATAGTAGTATTAGCATATATAAGTTACGATAATATGGATATCTGTTAATTTGTGAAGTTGCAGGTGGTGATGAAGGTTGTTATGTTGCCTCTAATTATTGGCAAAAATCAAGTTGTATGCTTATGACAATGTTGAATTGTTGTTGTGTTGTTGATAATTGTTGATGTTGTTGTGTTCACAATGTTGTCGCACATATAACAAATCAAGTTGGGAGCTTATGCTCTGTAAGTTGACCCAGATTGACAAGATTTGAAGTTGAAGGCTCATGCCTTGTTAATGCCTCTATTAATTGGTAAATATTAAGTTGGGGACTTATGCTCTGCTGGTACCACATGCATGTGTGTCGTAACGTGTCGCATTTCAGGTTGCATATTTAAGTTGTTGTGATGATGAAATGGTTTTTATATTTTGTTGATAATTTTGTGGTGATAAACGTTGTTTAAGAACTATGAAGCAGTGATTTTTGCATGAACTAATTCTAATATAGTATTTATCATACATTCGATTATATTGTTTGATTTCTCACCCCTTTTGTTGAATGTTATCCCTATGTTGGTAACGTGCAGGTAATCTAGAGTGAAGGCTGTTTACCTTCATTAGTTCGAGTCGGTATCGTCGCTCTGATACGTAACACTCGGGGGGATGAACGCTAGCTTGTTGCTTTATTGTTGTTATTACTTATGTTGTTGAATTTTAAGTTGATTTCACTAAGTACCTTGTTGTTTCGAAGTTGTTTTCAGTTGGAAAAAGATGTTATCTCATTTAAGTTTAAATTATGATTCCGCTGCTTAAGTTTAAAATTTGTTTGGTTTTCGAAGGCTAAATTATGTTGTTATCGTTTCATGAGAGCTTTAAGTGTTATGTATCCGTTTTATATGTGATTAAATGCCGTTGTCTTAAGAAGAAAATGTGACATCCTATTTGTATGTTGAAATTTTGTAACTCTGATTTTAATAATATTTGCCGGGTAGAAATGGGGTGTTACACGTCTCCCCTTCTCGTTACGCACCAAATCTCCTAAGTTTCATATTTCTTTGGAATTTAATATTTTCTCCCTCTCTCTAGAAATAATTTTCTTCACTTAAGTTGCCTTAGTGCTTTTGAGTGAAAAACTACTTGTGAGGAATGAATTGTATTGGTGTTGTGATGTTGTTAGAGTTCTCAAAGTGCGATATTCTTGGAAAATCGAGTTTGGTTCTTGAGATAAACCAGTCATAAAATCTCGGTTGGTTCTAGAACTCTATCGAAAAAAGTTATGTTTGGTTATTGATATTAGCCTGAAAAATCTCAATATAAAATTGTATCAAGGTTCATGGGTATAATATTTAAAAGCTCAAGTTTGTAGACAAAATCTCAAAAGATCACTTATGAACAGGAGTAGGCCAACATTCGGCCGAACCTAAATAAATTCCTGGTGTCATCTCTCCAAACCCTTATGTTTTAATTTATGCAATTTACTTAACTATTTATATTTTGTTGTTCAATTTAATCCGATATTAAAGAATACTAACACAATTTATTTCTTAAGTAGAAAAATCTTAAAATTAATTGAGAATTTGGAATACCACAATTCATCCTCCTCTTGTGCTTAAAGTCACTTATCCAAGGTGTAACACCCTAAATCTATCCAACAATTATATTAAAATCAGAGTGCGGACAATTTAAAACATCAAACATGAGGCATTACATTTTCAACTTAAAACCACAAACAACCTATATTTCTTTTAACATTGATACATAGCATCCGAAATACAACTTTCAAACTTAAATTCATTCACAAATTTATTCAACTAAATCTAAATTTCAACTTATAATTATTCACCAACATTTTATTCAACTAAAAACAACTTAAAAGCAATAGTGATTACTTCTTATTATTCAACTTGGATTTCAACATTTTTAGTAAAAACAATGACAATTAGAACAACATATGCAATCATAATCCCGTCCCGAGTGCTATGTATCAGAGCAAGACACTAACTCGACTAACAACCACTAAATACTTCATAAAATCACTTCAAACGTCCACCGCTATCTTGAGTATCTGTCCATTTCCCATAGTAGGGAAATATCATTCAGAAGGGGTGAGATATTGAAAAATATAAACAAAAGTATGATAATCAATATATTAGATCAGATTATACAATTATCACCAGTTTCAAAACAACAATTATAATAACAACTAGCAACGACATTTATAACAACAACTTTAGCAACAATTTGTAACAACAATTTGTAACAACAATAATAACAATCATTAGCAACAACAATAATCACAACAATTACAATAATTATTTCACAACTCAAACCAACGTCACTTATATCAACAACAACTCATACAACATTAACTTCACAGCGACTCAAAATGCGACACAACTATGCAAATGCATGTGGTATCATTTGGAGCAGAACTCCCAACTTAAACAGATGTCAGGTTATCGAGACATTTCAACAAGGCGTAAGCCTTCAACGTGGTTCCATCGAGACCAACTTAAACAGGTGCCATCAAGGCCAACTTAAACAATGCAATGTATGCCATGCAACATCAACCACAACGACAACTAGAACAACAACAACAACAACAACGAAAACAACAACTTGAACATGCAACAAATTGCATCAACTTAATCCAACATTGGTCGTTCCACCTACCACTTAATCAACAATAACAATGTATTCCAAACAACAATGAAATCAACAACAAGTATTCAAGAACAACACATTCAATATCAACTCATCAACAACACAAACAATACAACATTGGTCATAGGACCTATAATCAGCAATGTCCCTAAACCGGACAAATCAACTTAACCAGATGTACCTGCAAGTCAGCATATTTCACATAATTTCAACAAAACAACTCAACCACAATTATATACTATTTAATCTTAGTTACCCCGTCAATTTTCATTAAATTTCGAGCAACTAATTATACTGCTTAAATCTACTAATTTGGCTAACCGATACTGTCTTCAACATGATCCTGCTAGTTAATCAAGACCTTCTGTTAAATAATTTATATTGTTTCAACTTCGTCACTTCTATGCTAAATTCATATTTCTGATACACAAATTTATCTGCTATAAATTCTATTTTCTGCTAAAATGGCTCTAATCACAAGTATTCTCAATTCTGTTAATTATCTCCACTGACTATTAATGCTAATTCATTTATCACTTTATAAATTCTAATCATAACAACTCCTTATTATCCAAACATGATTATACTATACATGGTGCACTAAGTTAGCTGCCTACTAATAACAGCAAAAAAAGGAAACAAATGTATGGAGTGGAAGGGTGAGACGCCCACCTTAAGGAATGTGGGGCCCACACCTCAAATGTTCATGGTGGGAGACGCCCACCTTAAGTCTTGGAGCCCCCCCGCCTCTACCCATAAGATACGTCCGTCTCCCCACCTCACTAAGGGCATGACGCCCGTCAACCTTCCTCAAGCCATGAGACGTGCGTCTCAGTTAAAGGGGGTCTCACCACAAATGGAGGCCCCCGTCTCCAAATTGGTACCCAATCATACGTTCCAGTCTCACTTCTATACATTTATTCCTCAACACAAAATACAATATACCAGTTTTCGTTTCAATCGCTAACACATCACAACAAAAGGAATAGCAGCAGTGCAAATTTAATCGGTTCACTGAACAATTTCATCAATAATTCACAACAATCAAAATTCACAAAGTGGAAGTGGAGGATTTTAGAGGAGAAGGATGCCCTGTGGGTGGCCTTATTAAAATCTAGCTATGAGGAAGTTGAACATCAAATATTATCTAAATCTAATCTCAGTAATAGAAGACATGTCTCCACATGGTGGATGGATCTAACCAAATTAGATTTCAACTCCGACAATTGTGGTATTGACTTTGTAGGTAGAACTCACTTTAAGATTGGAAAGGGAACATTTGGTCCTTTTTAGTCTATTAACTGGAGTGGAGATTTCTCTCTTAAATTTTTTATCTGGATCTGTTTGAAGGAAGCAAGAAGAAATGAGCTTCAGTGGAAGATATGGGAACTTCGTGCAATGAAATATGACAATAGGGAGACCTTTAAATCCCTAGATTTTTGTTGGCAAGTTACAAAACCAGAATGTTGGAAAGAAAATTATACCCCGTACCCCTACATTTATCCCAATACCCCTACAAACAAAAATCGGACAAATTTATCCTTGTATAAATAGTAAAAATTTCAAATTTTTTTCACTTTTCACTCATTCAAACAGTTTCATTTCAAAGTGAATACAGTGGAATTTTTTTTTCCAAAACCGGATAACGCAATCATCACAGTTCCGGTTCTTACATTTCAAGAAAGCAACCAACCGGACAACCCAATAGTGAGTTTTCCGGTTTTTCTAGGCCTCAGTCGGACAACCCATGAGTGGGGTTTCCGGTTCTTTGTTTCACCAGCCGAATAACCCAACAATGGGGTTTCCGGTTCTTCAATCTCTCAGTCGGATAACCCCCCTTGGGGTATCCGGTTCTTCTTTTTTTTCGTTTTTGATTTTTTATTGTTTTTAATATTATATTTAATTGTTAATAACATTTTATTTAATTTTTTACTATATTTTATTTTTATTTTTTAGTGGTTCGAAGAAGAGGAGGTGCGATCGACGGAATGCGTCAAAGAGAAAGACAATGTCGAGATGCTGATGGCGAGAGACAGCAGGGAGCTGCACCTGAGGTTGGTCCGCAGCACCCGGCATTTCCCGGAGGACCGACTGATATTTCTTTATTGATTAGATATCAAAACCATGATGCCTGTCATTTATGGTTGGGCGAGGTACGTAAATGTTTTCTTTTAGGTTCAATAATTTAAAAACTTATGTTGAATAATTTTAAATTATATGTACTTATATATTAACACATATATTACAAATAATTTTCAGGAGAGACGACCAGAGCCAACCTTAAAGGTTGCTGCACATGGCAGCAAATTAATAGGATGGGTTCCGACAATGCTCCCAAGGCAGATGAATGATTGGTTAGTTGCATTTGGTCTGTCATCTTTGCAGTATACTACTTTGGCCAGGGTAGATACACATCTTTTATATGCTTTTGTTGAGAGATGGCATCCTGAAACATCGTCGTTTCATATGCCATTCGGCGAGATGACCATCACGCTAGATGATGTTTCATGTCTTCTTCATGTACCGATTAGGGGCGAGCTGGTTGATCCTTATTTTGATGTCACCGATTATGATGCTATCCATCTAGCTGTTGAGTTGTTTGGTGTTTCACTGAGTGATGCAACTACAAAGGCTTCTTCTGTAAGGGGTCCTTACTATAAATTGGATTGGTTGAAGCAAGTTTTTGAGCAACAAAGAGCTGCAAATAACTTTACAGGTGCTATTAGGTTGTACTATTCTTGCCGACAAGACTTTTACTCTTGTCGAGGCAAAATATCTACCACTGTTGAGAGATTTGAATACTTGTGGAAGATATTGCTGGGGGGCAGCTGCACTGGTTACTCTATACAGATACTTAGGGGATGCTTCATTTCATTCATGCAAGCAGCTTGACGGTTATGCCTCTCTTCTTCAGGTACAAAATTTTACTTATGATTTAGTTATACTTAATTATTTAATTTTTAAGTTTAATTTAGTTTATTATAATTTAGTTTAATTTATAATAGTAATGTTTTGTTACAGTGTTGTATTCATGAGTATTTTCCAACTGTTGGAAAGAGAGGTACTTCTGGGTTATGTGGCATTGATAGTCCAATGGCTAGGGCGATGAAATGGGAATATAGGCAGGGGACGCAAAAAGTGGCTGACACCCGAGTTGTGTTAGATCAGTTGACCCCTCACGATATCGTCAGGCGCCCTTTTGAGGATCATAGGGAGCACCGTCCTTTTGATGATATTTGTTTGTACCGGGGTGGTTTGAAGTGGTATGGTACTGTAGTTTTATATTTACCTGACAGATGCATGCGTCAGTTTGGATACAGACAATACATACCGATTGCTCCTCCTAAAGTAGACACACTTGATGTGGATGTTGAGTGGGCTACATATATGCAGAGTGTGTTGCAGGTGATCCGATCCCACGATGATCCCCCAGTTGCGTTTGCCACCATACCATATGAGACAGACGATGATTATTTGGCGTGGTATTATATGGTGTCGCATCCTCTATTGAGAGCACCACGAGGTGATCAGCCGATGGAGGTACCAGTTCCTATCTATGACGAAGGACCATCAGACCCGAGGTTATCATATATATATATATATATATATATATATATATATATATATATATATATATATATATATATATATATATATATATATATATTTCATGAGCTTCATCATTACTCACAGCATCATCAGACAATTGTTGCATTTCTGTTCTGGGACCCCTTATGTCTTTTTGTATATTACTCTTATGTTTGTATATTTGTGTGATCCGAGTGACATTCTCCGGGTCACGCTCTTGCAATGACAATAATATGTGTCTTGGTGGAACATGGCATTTTGTTAAATCAACAATATGTTGCTTATCATCTGTATTTAGTCGACTTACGAAAGCATGACCTTCAAATCTATCAAGTAAGCCGTGGTTGTGTACTCCGCATTTTACATCAATCTTCCATCCAAAACCATCTTTCGACGGTGTTGACCTAATTTTGAAAGGACAACCACATCTCTTACTACCACTTTGGGCTTCGCTATCTATTTTTTGTATTTTCCACCTCTATCACAACCAAATACTAATTTATCACTTCTTCCTCTCTTGCCTGTTTTGGTATCTGAACGAGTTATTATAACTGCCACTTTATTCCTGATTCCAACCTCCTTAATCCAACTTATCGCCTCTTCTCTTGTAGCAAATTTTTGATAAGTTACAAAAACATCAGTTGTATCCACACATGTTTGATTTACATCGCATTTCATCAAAGGAGGATCCACACCTAATTATATAAAATTAATTTAATTTAATATATAATTAAAAAAAATTTAAAAATAAACGAAAAAAAATTGAAAAAAAAGAGGAACCGGAACACCCACTAAGGGGATATCTGATTGAGAAAACAACAAACCGGAACACCCATTAGTGGGATATCCGATTGAGAAAAATGGAAACCGGAACACCCAAGCCTGGGTTGTCCGGTTTTGGATATTTACTTACCGGAATTCTGCATCTTTGGATATCCGGTTGAAGCAACGTACATGTTCCAGTCACTCTGGTGTCCGTACAAACAGTAAAAATAAAAAATAAAAATAAAAAGTTAAAAGTTAAAAAGGACAAAATTGGTTTTTTTTTTAAATTGTAGGGATATTGGGATAAATGTAGGAGTACGGGGTATAATTTTCGGTTGGAAATTCTCATCTTATTAGCAAATAAAGGCCCAAAATTAGGTACACCAGATAAAGTTCTTTGGAAGAAGGTTACTCAACCAAATATAGTTATGATTTTATAATTGAGGCAAACAACGAGGAACAAAGAGGAACAAACAGAAGAGGAATAGGTCGAGGCCTTCAGCAATTTGTGAAAAAGTCAGGCTCTAATAAAGATAAATGCCCTTACGCAGAGGGTTTTTGTTAGGAAGCAAGATCTAAACCCTAACAAACTAAGGAAAAGCTGTAAAATAAAAGAGACAAATAAAACTAACTAAGAAAATAAAGATTCATTTCATTTCTTTTCTTCATATCCTCTCAATGAAAGCACCAATGTTTAGGGTTCCAGCTTCCTAACAGTTTTCTTGAACAAGATTCCAACCAAAGACCAATTAAGAAGAATATGTATTTGCATTTCAAACCATGAAGTGACTTGTGTTCTTTGCTTCCAATTAAAGGAATATTTGGAACACCTTTTTTTTTTCTACGGTATTATATTAAAGAAGATTTAGGCAGAAATGGAAAAATTGATTGGATTATCAGTGTCTTATGTAGGGCCTCAATTTTCTTATGGAAAAATGGTTTGTCATAATTAAACTTAGTTAAATAGAGCCTCAATTTTTTTATGAAGGTTAAAACGATGACTAATTTACACAACACCTCTAAAATTTTGAGACGGCTCTGCCTACAGGCAGGAGTACCATTAGGGTCTACAATGAAACGAACCAACTCAAAATTAATTTAAAACTTGGTTTGACAATTAAATCATTGAACTAGATTCATGATCCAATTGAGTTGAATATGAGCGAAAAACTAAGATCGTTAATTAAATGAACTAAACTTGAACTATATATAGTTCAACTCATTAGGCTCATGAGTCGATTCGATTATATATGAGATGAATTATATTCTCTTTAAGAGTAGATTTAAATATTTATCTCAATGCGCTTCTTACCCAAATTTCCACTTTCCACCATGACCTGCGTGCATTGTCATGCAATAACATGGCTGCAAATGGATTACTAGCTTTGTCGAAAAGGATACAAAAATTGACTTCTTTTCCATGTTACATAATGAGTACTATCAATAAGAACGACATTTTCTTCATTGCTGTCTGTTTCTCTTTACTTGAAGAACTCGTTCTCACTCATCCCTTTGTTTCTAATGACTATAATTTTATGCTAGATGGTAATGATCCATACTTGGCTCTTCCCAGACTCCACAATATTGATTTGTCTGAAAATTTCATCACCCGAATATATTAAATATCACTTCAAGAACCGTCACCTCCTTCAATAGGGGTCATCATGGTTGGCTGTTTTTTATGGAGACTAATGAGTACATATAGATAATGACAAACTTATGTATTTGTGTTATTTGATGCAATATTTTGTTATCAATCATCATGGTTTACTGTTTTTTTTATCTCCTTTTGGTTCCTTTAGTTTAGAGTATGTTTAGTTTTTTCTCTCCAGAATTTCTCATGTTTTTCTATTTCACCTATCAAATGCTTTATTAATTTTTAGGTTTTTTTTTTGTGTGTAAGCAAGGATATTAATTAATTTTTAGGTTTGATTACAATTTTGACTCTCTTATTATCCATTTTATTGGATTTTAGTTCCCCTATTTTAAAATCAAGAATTTTATTCTTTATATTTTAGATTTTTGAAAATTTTGGCCCCTACAAATTTGAATTTGAAGACAATTTTAATTGAAATGATGCTCATATTGATGATGTGTCAGTGTTCATTAAAAATTACCTTGGAATTTACAGAGACCAAAATCCTCAAATAAAACAAAAATAAATTGACTAAAATTCCAGATTTTAAAATAGAGAGACCAAAATCACGAAAAAAAATTAATAATAAAGAAACAGGAATTATAATTAAACCTAATTTTTATTCCTTTCAACTAATATTATTTATAATTTTTACAACGACTAACTACTATTGTTAATAATTTTTGTAACTTTATTTACTATAAATTTATATTCAAAAGTGATATAAAAAAGTATTTTTTTTAACTATAACAATTAATAATAATATATTGTTATTTTATTCATAAAAATTTAACTGATACATAAATTTTATAAATATAAATATAAAAATAACTAATACATAACTTTAAAGTAGATAAAATAAACATAAAATAAAATAAAATAAATATATTAAAATTATATTTAAATAAATTCTCACGTTTATATTATTATAATAAAATAAAAATAAATAAAATTTAAATATATTATCTACTAACACTCGCAATGAACGGGTAGTTTATTCCTAGAAACATGTGAATTTGTTATTTTTTTATTAATAAAAAAAATAGACCTCGAAAGTGAGAAAACTTAGGCTTAAATATTTGAAGAATTTTTTAAAATATAATTACTATCTTTTAACCTGAAATTGTATAATGATTAATTAGATTTGATGGTCAATTAAAACTAATTTAAAGGATTTGTTTTGACTTAAAATTTAAGTTTAGATTTGAACAAATTTTAAATTAAAATCAAATCAATATTTTAATTATATTTAAAATAACATGATTGAAAACAAACGAGTTTAAATAAAAGATAAAATATAATTTAAAGACAAATCATAATAATATTTATATTTTACTATCTTTTCTACATACTTGTTAATATGGAACTGATGCACCTGATTTTTCTTAATAAAACATTGATAAAAATAGTCAAAGTTGTAAAAAGTTATTCTTATTGTAAAAAATTTAGTTATTTAATTAAAATTTACATCCCTTACATTATTTAAATAAATATACAAAAAATATTAATTTAACTAAACAATTAAATTGAATTTAAAAACCTACAAAAGTTCAATGTTTTTATAACGAAAAGAAAACTTACAAAATTTTAAATTTGAATAATTTTTTAATGTAGTTTTTAAAATATAAAAAAAAAAACATAAACATATTTTAATTCATTAGTAATCTATATCTTATATAAGTAAAAAATATTTGAGAATATAGATGATGGTAATAGAAAAGGAGTCATTCGCGTAATTGAAGCTGTGAGTCGGTTAGTTTGGCTATAAATACAAAGCCTTACCCAAGATATTTCTCATTTGTCACATGCCATTCAGATCTTAGGATTTTCTCTCTGCTTAGCCCCTTTTATATTTTAGGGTTTTTTTGTTGCTTCTTCTCAAAATCAATCAGATTCTTCAATCGAAGACACTCTTTGATCCAACATTTATTGTTGCTTTTCTTTCCCACCGCCAGGGTATTTCAGGAATACCGATAGTTTGATCGAAGAATCAATTAAGGTTTGTTGAGCCGTTTTTGCGTTTGTGCTAAATTTGTTGGTGTGATTTTGATTATTTGTTTGTTGAGCCTGTTTCTCTATCCATTGAACGCTAGGGTTTTCTTTGATTTCTGACAATGATTGATGGTTGTGATTAGTATTAAGAGCATTGCTATATTGCTATGCTTACACTAAAATTCCTACATCATGTACATACACCATAAAAAATACAACAAAACATGTGTTGAAAAAAGTGAATATTGATTATAAAAATAATTAAAAAAAACAAATAATATAATTATATCGGTGTGGTTGTATAATTATACGGTGTGGTTGTATAATTTATTTCTCTAGTATTAATTAATCTCATAAAAAACGTCTTAAAATTGGTTTCCGATTTTGGATTATTGAATCTTGAATTGAGACTTGTAAATTTCTGTTGATTATAATAATTAGGGTTTTCTTTCCTGTTCTGTTAAATGTGGTTTTTAATGAAATATTTTGCTACAGGTTTTGAAAAAACCCATCTTCATCATCGTCATCAAAATCCAGTGTTACAATGAGAATAACAACAACAACAAGAAGAAAAATGGCTGCACAACAAGAGGTTTCAGAAGCATCAAAAAGACGAAAAATGGCTGCACAACAAGAGGTTTCAGAAGCATCAAAAAGACGAAAAATGGCTGCACAACAAGAGGTTTCAGAAGCATCAAAAAGAAGAAAAATGACGGAAGAAGCATGTTCATATTTACCGGATGATTTATGGGAGTGTGTCTTCAAATCTCTCAATGGCGACCACTTGACTTTCAAGTCTCTCTCCGTCGTCTCAAAACAGTTTCTCTACATCACCAACCGTCTCCGAAGCTCTCTCACAATCACCGATCAAACCATCCCTTTCCTTCCTCGCATCTTCCAAAGGTTTCCTAACCTCAGATCACTCGACCTGACTCGCTTATCTAGAGTATGTGACCTCGATGCCCTTCTTATCCAAATCTCCACTTTCAACTGTGACCTGCGAGATTTGTCCTGCAACAGCATCGCTGCAAATGGATTACGAGCTTTGTCCAAAACGATGAAGAATTTGACTTCTTTTTCATGTTCCAGAATGTATAATATCAACAAGAAAGACCTTTTCTTCATTGCTGAGTGTTTCCCTTTACTCGAAGAACTCGTTCTCACTAATCCCTATGTTTCTAGTTACTATGATTTAATGCTAGATGATAATGATCCATTCTTGGCACTTCCCAAACTCCGCAAGCTTGATTTGTCTGGCAATTTCATCAAGGATCTGGAATCTATTAACTATCACTTAAAGAACTGTCACCTCCTTCAAGAGTTTATAATGGTTGACTGTTTTTTTTGGAGACTAATGAGTATATATCAATAATAGCTAGCCAAACTTATGTATTGAGTTATTTCATGCAATGTTTTAGTTATGAAACTGATGTACAATACAAGCCGCTGCGAGAAATGCTCGTCTATTCGTCTATTTCATGTCATGTGTAGCTCATCATCATTGAATCAATGAATATTTTTTTTATCGTTACAATACTGATACGCTCGTATGTAAATTTTAATGCTTAAAGTTAAAAAATTTCAGTTCATTAAAAGAAAATTGAGTTTTGAGATTGTGAAATATTGACTTTTGAGAAAAAAATAATTAAATAAACACGGTCAAAATTGTATGATTTAATTTCTATTACGATCTTATGTCTGATTTAATATGATTGCGAAATCGATCACATCAGTAGTATTGTAGATGCAATATTGCAAACGCAATTGTGATTTGAGGTCTAAAATTGTTCAACCCTTAGTTGTTACGGTACTTAAAAAAAATGTTGCAACTAGATAACTTGGAGTTCTAGAATTGTTCAAATCATGTTTGTTGCAATCTCTTGAACCTAACAAATATTGGACTTTGCATGTATATTTTGGAAGAAATCATCCTAGAATATGGCTGCATAACATATAGAGGAGTTCAAAATAATCACAGAAAGAGTAATAGACTGAATTTCCTTTAGTTTATGGTATATATTTAGTTTGTTTTTAATATTGAAATGGTTTCTTAATAACGATCACTACACCGTACAAGGGCTACGACAGCGCTTATTTTGGGCTTTAAGAGCGCTTAAAAGCGCTGTGAAAGCCAGCGCTGACGTAGGTAACAAAAGCGTTTCAGAAAGCGCTCTGGTAGGCCCCCCCTTTAAGAGCGCTTTTTCAAAAAAAGCGCTCTGATACCCACCCTATGAGAGCGCTTTTTCTGGAAAAAGCGCTCTGATAGCCACCCCTATAAGAGCGCTTTTCCAAAAGCGCTTTCGTATGTTGCGTTTTTTTTTAATTTTTTTATGCTTTTTATTATTTCTAAACCTGCACTTTTGGCAGCAATATTTTAGAACCTGTAATTTACTATTTTTTGGCAGTATTTTTTCATGAACCTATAATTTATCATTTCAAATCGATATATACCATTATAATCGATATCGATTATATACAAAAAAAGTATTATATTATATACCATTAATGTAAATCAAAATACATATATACATATTTCTAAACCAAAACAACTAAACCAATTCACATATTTCTAAACCAAAACAACTAAATGGGAAACAACTTCCGAGTTCTTATGCAACCAATGTACGCTTCCTGTATTATCTGGAGCTATGTTGTATTGATGCTTTAGTGGAGAACCAGTAGTCACCTGAGCTATGTTGTATTGTGTCACAGAATATGAATCAAATAACTGTACCCCGAACGATCCTGCCACAGAAGACTTCGGGGTACATTACTTGATTCATATTCTGTGGAACATAATCGGCAGGGGCACATTGTGTTCTATCCTTTACCAGTCCATCCACTGTTTGAAGCTCAACCTACAATAGAAAAACGTGATTATTTACACAACATTCACATTCTCAATATTTTCTCTATCAACCAAAAATTTCCTCATCTCCGAACAAAAGACAAAATAGTTAATAAAAATAGTGCTATACCAGAACAGAAACCAATTTATAAGAAATCAATTAACAACCACATGCACATAAAAATAGTTTTTGATAAAAGAACAAGTCAATTGAGCCAACAACCAAAAACCCTAAAAAAAATCAGCCGTAGAGCCGTAGAGCCAACAACCAAAAACCCTAAAAAAAATTCTGTTCATCATCTTCGAAAAACCTCTCCAGAAACTGTAAATACATTGTTCATATTCATCCAACAACAATCACAATACACAGCCGCAAACACTAACCAAAATCCTAATTGTTCATCTTTCTCATACACACAAACCATTCATCAGAAACAAAACCATTCACAAATCATCATCAAACATAACCAGACAAACATTCATCAAACCCAAACATTTGTTCATCACTTTCCTAATCAAACAAACCCTTCAGAAATTTGAGAGAGGAAGAGAGAATAAGAAATAAACTCAGAAAGGTCTCACCCGGTTTTGGTTTGTAGATTCAGAATCGAAACCGAACTCAGCAACAACACGAACCTCAACTCACCATAAACTCGTGTGTTTTGGATCTGAAAGGAAGAAGAACGGCGGAGGTTTCTAGGGTTTCGGAGAGAGGACGGCGGAGCAACGAAGGAAGAAGAAAGATCTGAAACAAAACGCGTGTGTTTGTAAAATATATAATTTTTTAAATGGGCTACCAGAGCGCTTTTCAAAAGCGCTTTAATAACACCCCCTACCAGAGCGCTTTTATCCCAAAAGCGCTTTCGTAGCACCCACCCTATAAGAGCGCTTTTAAAAGCGCTTTCATAACCCCCCTACCAGAGCGCTTTTTAAAAGCGCTCTCATACCCCCCTACCAGAGCGCTTTTTAAACGCGCTCTCATAACTCCCCCTACCAGAGCGCTTTTTTTGCATCATTTTTCCTTGTTTATTAATTTTGTTTTTATCGAGCCCTACGAGAGCGCTTTTGCTAAAAGCGCTTTAGTAGCTGCGCTGCTACAGCTTAAATTTGGCGTAGTGGATGTTACTTCGGTATTGCTATACACAACCGTTATATAACATTGCTATCACCTCAAGCTCATAATCGGATTTTTGGGCAAACCTAAGTGCATTTTACAATTTCAATTTTCCTCTTCCATTTTTTATTTAATTTGCTAAAATGATTTGAAATCGGCAACTAGAGTTGGGAGACTTTAATTTGGTCGACTCTCCTGCTAAGAGGATAGGGGAAATTGGTTCCTTCCTCCAATTACTAAATGATCCCGGATTGTGCAGCTTTTTAATGATATTTTTGGCTAGCATAGATTTGATTAATCTATCTCTTTTAGGGAGGAACTTCACTTGGTTCCAACCAAACATAGGAGCGACTAGTAGACTTGATCAGATGCTTGTGTTTTTAGGGTGGTGGGATCATTGTAGGATAATGTCTCAACGAGCCTGTCTTAGAGATGTTTCATACCATTATCCTATTATTCTCAAGTATTCAAATCAGTTGTGGGTTCTAAGTCTTTAAGTTTCAACAACTTATGGTTATCTCACAAACTTTTTTTTGAGTTGGTTCACTCTTTTTGGTTTGGTTTCTTCTTTCATGGCCAGAAAACCTTTGTGATTATGGAGAAACTCAAATATCTTAAATTAACTCCGAAAAGTGGATCAATCACGTTTTTGGAAACCTAGATTTTTTAGATTGAGTCTTTAAGAGAGGAGATGAGTAATTTGGATTCTTTGACTGGTTAGAGAAGTTTATCTGAAGAGGAGATAAAGGATAGATCTAGAGCCAATGCGGATCATTAATTCTTACTCAGGATCAAAGATTCTCAATTGTTTCAAATATTCAAATCCAAGTGCCTTAAGGGTGGCGATTTCAACTCTATGGTTATTTTCATGCCTCTGTTATGAATAAGAGTGGAAGGAATGTTATTTTAGCCCTTGAGGTTGGAGATGAATGAATTAAAGGTGTGTCTGAGACTGAAATTTAGAATGAGTCTCTCTCTCTCTCTCTCTCTCTCTCTCTCTGAGAAAACACTAATTTGACTTTGAGTGACCTTTTTCTCTTCTTCAGGAATAAGATCAGGTTGTGATGAAAGTCCTATAATTTCTCCTTTTTTGTGAAGATCACGAATCTTGTTATGGGATGATTTGGATATTATGTTTTATTAATTCCATTGTTTTGATGTGTTATATCACAACTTCACTTCCTATTTTGTGATATTGATCTATAAAGTTAAGTCACTTTCTCAGCTAGGAGATGTTCAACGCATTTGTTAACTACGAACGGCAAACTACGAACTACGATTTACTAAAACATTTCATCATTTCAAATACAAATAAAATGCATATAATCCCATAAAAAACACCAACAAAATTACGAACTACGTTTACTCTGATCCTCCAATAAGGACGTACGTAGACATTTGAGAAATCAAAGTGAGTCCCTTTTTTTAAAATCTAATTTGTCCGTAGGTTTAAGGGTTTTGTTCTTTACCTTATTGTTCTTTTTACTACAAATTATTTATATCACCCCAGAGACATCATAAACTTTAAGGAAGGATTAAGGGTGCCTAACACCTTTCCTTAATCCTAATTTCTCAACTTACCTAAAAACTCTTAATTAGGTTTTATCAAGTATTTACCCTTATCCTTAGGACTCTCTAATTTAAGTTAAAAAATTTAAAATTTAAATCCAGTTGTAACAGCTGGCGACTCAGCTGGTAACCCTTAGGGCAAAGAAGCATTTAAGGTTTAGGTTTGAGGCATGTATCTTTTGGTTTGGGGTTATCTTTTCTTTTTTGGGTTTTTATTTATTGACAAAAAAATAAATACTTTTTTATATTTTTCATATTTTTTGATTTATTTGACTTTTAATATATAATCCTGATTTATTTATAAGTATAAATTCAAATTTAGTTCCATTCTATGACAAATTTGAAATATAATTGGTTTATTTTTTAAAAAAAGAAACTTAAGTAATCTCTTTTGATGAATACAATATTTGATAAAGACACATCACATAAAAAAATAGCTTTGTATAATGTACATGGATTCTATGATAAGATAGTTCAACTTCTACCGCCTCACGTGGTTTCCATGTTATTTGAGAAACATACAGTAAACTCTTCATGCTGTGTTTCCAAAGTGGTAAAGATGAAGCCATCCGTTAAACAAGAAAAATTAATCCTTAAATTTCCCTCTTGTGCATTAAACACATATGAAATATATAAGTGGCGTGTAATAAATTTAACCTAATGAAAGTCAATATAAAATTATTGAGGTGAGGAACATATCACGTCTTAAAAACTGATCAATTGAGAAAAGAAAAGGAAAAGAATATATTTTAGTACCGAGAGATATTCGAGTTTAAGAGAAAAAAAAAACTAAAACAAATGACAAAGAATGATTTTTGATGATGAATAAAATATTTTTGATGATGAATAAAAAATGGTAAAGAAATTTATAATTAGAAGGAAATAGTTATACTCTTTAACCTAAAATTTAGGTGGAATAATAGAAAAAAGAGATCAAATCAATTTTATTATATTTTATTATTATATATATTTTAAGAAAAGTTGTTAATAAACTTTTTAATTTAATTTTAAATAACTAATAAATGTGTATCTTCTCTTTTACTTTTAATAATTTTATCTTTTATAAATTTTAAAATGTTAACATTATTATCATTATATGTATAAAAAATCCAATAACTTATATAAATTTAAAAATTAAAAATAAAACATACCTTCTTTTAAGAAAAACTCAATTTTCATAAAAAATTATTTGGTGGAGAAATGTGTCAAATATACGACGTTGGTTTAATTTATGATTAGTTTGATTGATAAGAAAACTAAATTAAAGGTTTTTAAAATTAAAGGGAGATTTTTATATATTTTTATTTAAGTAATTTATATTTGAAGATACGTAAATAAATAATAAAATAATAGATAAATCAATACCCCTTATCAATCACATTGAGCTTTGGTTTAGGTTCAAAATCTTATTTTCTTTCTATTCTTTATTTTTATTACTAGTATATAAGGGTATGATGCTACTAATGGTTGGGTGTTTGATGGTACAACCTAATTAATACTACATTTTTTCTATATTATTGCTTTAATATACTTATATTTTATTTTATTTTTTAAAAATAACACTATAACTATACCTGGAGATATATGACACAATTATAAATAATACACATATAAGGTTATTTGATTAAAAATGTAAATATAAAATTAGATATTAAAAATATTTCAACTAACTTAAATACTTTACATTTAATTATTAATTATTTTTTTGAAAAGACTATTAATTTACTTTTCTAGTAGACTACTTTACTATACTAAATTGTAAAGATTCATACCAAGAAAGCAGGTGTTTAAAATATTTATATATAAGGTCTATTGAAATTTAATGAAGCTTATTCATCATAAGTTGTATGCGGGTTAATATTAAGATCAAGATGTAGTAAAAAATAATATTAAGTTTATGATCTTGGGTCATAAAACGGTAAGATCATGATATTAAAAATGCTAAGATCATGTTATATAGTAGATATAACATTTGATTTTTGTTAGAAAACTGCATTGTTAGATGCACTGAGATGACATTGAGCTATTCAATAAAAAATTGATATTTTAATATTAAGCTCATGATCTTGGGTAAAAATATGTTAAGAGGATGCACATGGCGTGGTTTTTAAAGTGGCTTCACACTGATAAATTCTATTGTATTATAGTGTCTTGGATAATTGATTTTTTAATGGGTGGTATAATAAAGTCACTGATAAAAAAAACACCACTGTGTTTTAAATATTTTTTTTTAACTTTTAAATGAATATATGGATATTTAAAAAATGTAATTGAATGGTTTAATTTATTAAAAAATGTGAAGTAATATAAAAAAATTAAGTGAGATTCATTTAAGAAACAAAAATAAATGTCATGGATGTGGATGCTCTAAGATCATGATACTAAAAATGCTAACATCATCTTATATAGTAGATGTGTCACTTGATTTTTGTTGAAAAAACTGTATTGCTATATGCAATGAGATGAGATTGAGCTGTTTGATATTTTTAAATGATGCAAACTTTGAGTGTTTTTTTAGTAGGCAATTTGGGCTTAGCAGAATTTGAATCTAAGACCTTGAGGACAAATTTTGAATGCTAATTTGCTCTGGTTTGTTTGATCATGTAATTTTTTTTTTAATAATTTAATGATAATATTTTTTTTGAATAGCAAAGATATATAGATATAGAGAATAAGGGGTACTTGATCGCGACTTTACGTGTCTATTAGTCGAAAAACTGCAAGTGCACAGTCGTGTCGTGTAGTTTTAAAAGATATCGAATTCACAGGGACTATGAATCGATCTACCGTTATCTAAAGTTACTATGTAAAGCTAATGCTAGTAATACTTTAATTATTTTGTAAGGGGAAACTAAAATCTTAAATCTGGATAATATATTGATGCGCAGACATCGGTATGTAATTCGTCTAACTTAGGTGATCCAAAGTTCCATTGGTCAGGTTCTTTATCAAATCAAAAATCTTCATTAAATATGTTCGTATAAAAGTCCTCCTCTCAAACTCTCGCTCTATTGACTTAGACTACGATCCTAACTCATAATTTACGCTCTCGCTGTCCCATCAGATTTAGAAACGTTTTTTGAAAACAACAGAATTAATAAAATGCCCTTTTCATGTAAATATTATTTACTTAAAAACCCTTGTCTCAAACTCTCGCTCTATTGACTTAGATTATGCTAATATTCCCTAACGTACGCTCTCGCTGTCTCGTCGAGTTTAAAAACACTTTTTGAAAACAAATAAATATCTAATTAGTTTTAATAAGCTCTCGCTGACCTTAAACCTAATGCCTAGTATCCACTATCTGGTTTTAAATATTAAACTCTTGCTCTGTTGATTTTAAACCTTAGTCCGTTTCTACTCTCGTAACAAACATTTAATATTGTCAATTGGACACTAAACCAGAAAAAAGTGATTTTTAATTAAACATTATTTTGGCCAATTTATTTCGGATCCCTTTGGTTAGATTAATTTACATACCAATATCTAGGTAATTTAGCCAGACATACTACTAATTGAACATGAATAAAGCATAACGATTACAATTAAGAACAACATGGTAATTAAATTAAACAAAACGATAAATAATAATAATAATAATGATAATGCGAGTAAAAATAGAACCTGAGAACAAGAACAAATGAAATGGAAGGATCTATATTAATGACGGCAAGATTTGATAAAAGCGTGTCAAAATTGTAGGCCTAATATTAATGGTGTGGTAGTTGCTCGATGTGAGAAACTACCAATTTTACATGGTAGAAAAACTGCCTAAAAACTATGAAAAAAATAGAACGCAAAGGAGAAGATTTTGCTGGTAAAATATTGTCTATTTATATTCATGCTTCCTCTGCTAGGTTGAGAAAATATAGGAGCAACGTGGTCTGTTGGATGCTTCATTGTTGATTGAGTGGCTGCAAGAATCTAGGAAGTGCGTTGATCAAAGTTGGTTTGAGCCATTTTGCTCCAAACTTGAGTTACGTGGCCATTAAAATAAGAGAAATTGGACTTACCGTTTATCAAGGTCCTAAGTTCATGGCCTGCCGTTTGTCAAGGTAAAGTGACGTTCGTCACTTTGTCCCACGGCCTCCTTGCCGCCCGTCATGGTTGGCAAATATGTGACTAGTGTCACATTATATGTGATATCATTACATTATGTGATATTAAATGTGGCATGGGGCTCACATCATATATATATATATATATATATATATATATATATATATATATATATATATATATATATATATATATATATATATATATATATATATATATATATATATATATATATATATATATATATATATATCTTCATTTCTTCTCGTTTTTTACTTCTTTTCTCAAGCAAGTCTTGTAAACATTAAATTCCTTAAACACATTAAAATACCAGCATAATACCAACATAAAGCAACTTAATTAAAATAAAATAGGGAAATAATCTATATAAATCAAGCCAAATATGTGATACATTTTCGCGTTATCAAATACCCCCACACTTAAACCATTGCTTGTCTTCAAGCAATCAACCAACACGGTAAAAGAAAATGATTAAGCATTTTTTTTTTAAAACAAAGGCACGACACGACTCCTAATCATACGTGGATGCTAGGTGTAACACCCGGTATTTAATTAATTATATAATTAAATAATTTCAAATTATTTCGAATTTAATTATTGAATTTGTGGAGTGTTGAGAATTGTTGACATGGGTTTTTATGATTAATTAGTCGATTAATTAATTGATTAAGTTGTAGAAATAGTATTGAAGAAATACTAGACTTACTATATGGACTTAATTAAGTGATGGTGGTAGTAAAACGTGGGGTGTGAATGTTAGGCCCAATAGGTTTAATGAAATTAGGTTAAGATAAGGATTAGGCTAATTAGAAGAGAAAAAGTCTTGGGGAATTGGTTATGGGAAGTTGTAGAGAAGAGAGAAAATAGGAGAGAAATTCATTCCCGTTTTTCTTGCAGCAGTCTCACTAAATCGAAGATCCCCGATTCGTTAACCGTTGGATCATCACCAAATTTTGTGGGTAGGTTCACAACACCTATATCTAACTTTTGACCGTTGGGATCTTCAAAATAAGGTCTGAGTTGTGAGATATCATCATCGCACTGTAGCTGCAAATTAAGGAAAATTTTCAGCTTTTGATTCTGATTAAAAGAGGCAATGTTTGGGAGCTAAGGCTAGATGGCTTCGATCGGTAGAATTGTAGAACGGACTCCGAATACAAGGTAAGGGGTGGGGTTCTAACTCTATAACCGGACTCATGATGAATGATATGTGGGGGTTAAATTCGTAGGAAATTATTCCTGATTATTTGTTGTGATTCTGTCGTGTTGATTCGATGAAATTAGTTGTTGTTGTGGTGATAATTGTTGTTGTTTTATGCGAAGTTGAAGGATGTTTCAGTGACGATGTATACCTCTATTTATTAGTATAGCGACGGTATAGGCTTATGCCTTGTGACGATGATGTTGTTTGTTGTGTGTGTTTGTTGCATTCATATACATATGCATTTTTGGCGACGGCCTGGATTGGCAAATTAGTGACGAAGGCTTATGCCTTGATGCCTCTGTTTAACTGGCAATTGGCGATGGGGGCTGAAGCCCTGGGTACCACATGCATGTGCAGTTGTAGAGTCTCATTATATGTGGCATGAGTGTGATATAATTGTGATGTGATGTGACTTGAGTTGTTGTTAAATTGTGATAATATGGAGTTGTAATTATAAATTGTTATACTAATGACGTGTTGTGACAGGTATTGTCTGGAAGATGAGAAATAGTTGTTATAACTATTAATATGTTGTTGTTATTTATTTTTGTTAATTATAACTGTTCAGGTTAATTGTTATTATAAATGTAGTCTGAAAGCTGTAACGTGATAATTTCGTATGATTAAATTCTAATATATTGTTTATCATGCGTTTGTTTATATTGGTAGATATCTCACCCTTTCTGAATGATGTTTCCCTACCAT